>NW_020653731.1:6162947-6199133 GCF_003589595.1 Hyposmocoma kahamanoa
TCGGCCTTCTAAAATAAAAGCATGCAAATACAATAATAAAATAATACATTGGTGGATTGAGATTCGATTTTAAAACAATAATTAGGCAACAAATTGATAAATTTAAGATAATTGATTTAATTTGATATGTCAGAATCGTGTATGTCATAATTTAATAATAATAATATATATATATATTTTTTTTTAATGATGGGAAAAATGTATGCATCAATTAATTATTCTTTATGATTCATGAATTCGTCAATAGAGTAAAACAAATGATCAAAGAGCCACATGCGCAATTCCTTTTTAAAATTAGTCAATGGTAGAGGCTTAATGCGATCTGGTATACGATTAAAAATTTTTCCACACATTACATACGAGATATTACGAGACATTACACAAGACATTACATAAGACATTACACATTAGATACGAAATTGCGTGTATAGCTTATCTTTGTCATTTAATCATCGCCGGGAAAATTGTGATCCTTTTAATTGCATCGATGTAAAACGATGAAACAAAAAATCGTTCATCATCAAATAAACAAAAAATAAAATTTTAATAAAGGCATAACATAGTTGGCATAGTTTATTGATTTTATTGTATTATTTTTTTATTTGTATTTTCTGGGTACGGTGTTCTATTATTTTAATCACATAATACTCCCTTATTTACATTCTTTATAGTACCGACGACAAAATGACGCATAATCCGAGTGTACGAAACTAAGATACGAACTAAACTACAAACACTATACATGAATATTCTGTCGAACGATTATGATATCATAATTATAACAGAAACCTGGCTGATTCCCGAAATATTAGACAACGAATTTATAGACCAGAGGTACATTGCTTTTCGCTGTGACAGAGACCGTAATGCTACATCTAAGAAAGATGGTGAAGGTGTCATGGCTGCTGGTATAACTCGTCTACTAAGGTCTATGAGAATTTTTTTAGGCAATTATTGATGACAATTAATGACCCCTACACAGACATGTTTTTTTTATTTGGAGACTATGATATACCGATGGCGAACTGGATTCAGGGCACGCAAAACAATAGCCTTATTTGCACAGGTACTACTTCAACATGTTTAAGTCTACGAGGCTTTATGACACTTTGCGCTACTTCTCAATATAATTATTTGAAAAACTGTGATCACAGAACGCTAGATCTTTTGCTATCTAACACAAACTGCTCTGTTCTTCCGATTACTGTACCCTTGCTCAAATTAGATGATTACCATCCCGCATTCAATGTAATACTTAGAGTTGACATCACTGTATTATTAATTAAATTTTCATTGAATTTATATTCAATTATTTTTTGTGAAATTACTCCACTAGTTTGTTATAATTATTAATACAAAGATCGAACACTCAGAAAAAAATCCTTCGATCCGGTCGGATTCGAACCGACGTCTTCTTGCATACCGTGCCAACTAAGTCACGGAACGAACCAACGGACCTCACGAATTTTTCTATGTGCTTGCGTCGTGTCTTTGTATTTGGTTTTTCAACGACTAAAAAGTCGTTAGTATGTAAAAGAAGTTAGTATGCAAGAAGACGTCGGTTCGAATCCGACCAGATCGAAGGAATTTTTTCTAACTGTTCTATCTTTGTATTAATAATTATAACATCACTGTATTATCTAAAATGAAAAGTGCGCATTTAATAAAGTTTAATTATAATAAAGCTAATTATGAACGGATATGTACAGAGTTAACAGACATTGATTGGATTTGTTTATTAGCTAATTTACCAGCTGAAGTAGCTCTTGATAAATTTTATTAATTAATATACAGTATTATTAGAAAGCACATTCCGCAATCTCAACCGAAAAATCATCATTTTCCCATTTGGTTCTCAAAATCATTAATACATATGTTCAAAAATATATACTGGATTAAATGGAAGGTCTACAACAATAACTAGGACTATTACATATACTCAATATACAAGGACAGATTTCAAAATGAATGCAACAAATGTTATAAAAAATACAAACATTCTGTGGAAGACAGTATAAAGAAAAACATAAAGTTCTTCTGGACGTACATAAATAATCGCAAAAAAAAAAACCTAGTTTACCAGCACAAATGTATTACAGAAATCGGATCACCAATGATCCGAAAGAAATTTGTAATCTGTTTTCATTGTTCTTTAAATCCGTAATATGAACCATCAACTTTTGACCCTGCCTCGTGGATACCTGGTAACGAACTTGCCGATAATAGCAATGTATTATGCAACGTGTACCTTAGCACTGACAAAATTAATCGACAGTTACATTCTCTTGATGTTACGAAAGGACCTGGCCCAGATGGACACCCACCAACCTTTATAAAGACAACAACCAAATTTCTTGCATCTCCACTAAATATAATCTTTAATAAATGCCAAGCTGAAGGTGTTTTCCAGTTAAATGGAAGATCGCTAATATAATTCGTTTCTATAAAAACGGCCCTAAATAAACACTGAGAACTATAGACCAATATCCATTCTTTATACATTAGCCAAGATATTTGAAAGTTAGTCCATGATGAGCTGTATCCGGCCTTGAGTTCCCTCATAATACCCAAACAGCACGGTTTCGTTAAGCGTAGATCAACTGTATCTAACTTACTATTATTCACTGGCTTCGTTTTTGAAAATATAGACAACGGCATCAAAGTAGACGCCGTATACATGAATTTTCAGAAAGCTTTTGGTAAAATTGGTCACAAACTATTACTTGATAAGATAGCCTTTAATGGTATACGAGGGAATTTACTCTGTTGGTTCTCATCTTACGTCTGCAATAGGTCGCAGAGAGTCATTGTTAATGGATATCATTCAGATCAATCTTAAGCCCATTATTATTTATTATATTTATAAATGACATTAAATTTAGTTTTCGGCACACAAATTTTCTTTTTTAAGCTGATGATTTAAAAATTTATAGAAGCATTACTAGTGATATTGACTGCACTTTACTTCAACGTGATCTAGATCATTTAACTCACTATTGTATCATAAATAAACTCAAGTTAAGTATCCCAAAATGTAATAGTATTAGTTTTACGAAAAGGAAGATGAAAATTTCATATATTTATAAACTTTGCAATAACACATTAACAGTAGTGGATTCACTGCGAGACCTCGGTGTAATCTTAGATAATAAGTTACATCTCAACCTACACATTGACTCCATCGTTGCCAAGGGGTTTCGTATGTATAAATTTGTCATGAGAACTGCCAGGGACTTCTCTCGTCGACAACTTATCTTTACTTATAAATTGGTCTGATTCGACCTCAAGTGGAGTATGCATGCTCAATTTGGGACCCTCACTATAAGAAATACTCAGAACAAATTTAAAAAAATTAAGCTAAATTATATAGAAGAAGTACACCACCATACGAGAATTACTATTTAAGTTTAGAATGCTAACACTTCACAATAGACGAATTCTTCTTCAAGCTGTAACACTCCATAGACTTTGTCACAATTTGATTGACTGTCCAGATCTTGTGCAAAATATTAAATACAATGTACCCACGAGAGTTCATCGACGAACGTACGCACTCCTACTCGCTACTTAAAACGGCGCGCTGCCGAACAAATGCTGGCAAGCGAGTTCCCCTTCGTCGCATTGTTTCTCAGTGCAATGATTTGTTTAGTGTTATTGACATATTTCATTTACCTGCTTCTAAATTTAAAAATGCTATTATTGAAGCCCTGACCTAATTTCTTTGTTTACTTTTTACTTGTTTCAGTTTTGCCTTACCCATCACACACGGCAATTCAATTTCAACTTTATTAATAATATGTGGATAGTGTTGATTGTACGTGTACTTATGTCACTTAACCTAACAACAAATGTAATCATATCATGCACAATTGTTTGTTATCCCTTGAAAATAAATAAATAGCTTTACGGAGTGTATGGGATGTTTATTACATATTGCATGCGCTATGCTGTCATACTACGCATGCTGTTTCTTTTCATTGTTTCTGTTTATTTTGTTTGTCGAGCAAAATTTTTACGTTGATAAAATTACCGTGCAGTACTGACAAAATGTTTAAAAAACAGGTGTGACCATGTTTGACACTGGAATATTGTTTTGCGGCCATTGATCGAGGCGCGCGCTGTGCGTCAAAAATGTGACGTCATGGTGCTCGCCATATTCGCTATAGTGAAAAAATAAAAATAGCAGCTTTATCAATATAATTTCACAGCTAAATGTGGCTATAATAGTTTTATTGCACCGTCATGGGCACTGGTGGTTGTCTGACAACAGATCAGGAAAAAGTACATCCACTTTTTTTTAAATTTAGTTCATCAAATTAACCTAGACCACCTAGGTCAAAACCACTTTACAAAGGTTAATTTCCCAAATTGGTTCTACCGGGAATCGAACCCGGAATCGAACCCGGAATCAAGGGCTACGGAATTCACTCCGCGGCACTAGCCAGAACACCTAGGCCAAAACCACTTTAGAAAAGTTTATTTTCAAATTGGTTCTATCGGGAGTCGAACCCGGAACATAAAACTACGAAGTTCGCTCTGCGCCACTACCCAAAATACCTAGGCGTCCAAAAACACTTTAGAAAAAGTTCATTTTTAAAATTGGTTCTACCGGGAGTCGAACCCGGAACCAAGAGCTACAGAACACCTAGGCCAAAAACACTTTGGAAAAGTACATTTCCGAAATTGGTTCCACCGGTAATGAAACCTGGGACTTTCTCATCCTTGCAATATTATCTGCATTATAATATGCATTATAATATAGAACATATTGTCTACTGAATAAAGTATATATTGCTTCTACCAAAAGAGAAAAGTCGCGCTGCGTCGGCGACGGTAGGCGACGCTTTGCGGCGCAGCGCTGCTTCTTGCTTTGCCTTCTAAGAAATATCGACTTTGTTTAGTAAATATGAAATTCTATACTACATTGATCACCACGTAATATGCCTTTCAAAGAAATATACCTTATTGTTGAGAAGCTAAGTTACACTTTGCATTGCTGAAGGCGGAACAAGTCGCCGATGGTTAGCGACGTCGTTAACCGTGACCTACCGTAGGCGACGCAGCGCGGCTTTTCTCTTTTGTTTGAAGAAATGTATACTTTATTTAGTGGAGAACTTAGAATAATAACGCATAGAATGATAGTTTCATGTCAAACGAACTGTCACAAGTGAGGCAAAAATAAAATTCATGTACGCTAGTTTTAGTAGTAGGTTAATTTTCGGTTTTAGTGAATATTTATATAAAAATACAAGTTGAAACGCGTTACTTCGTTGTGGAATGTGATGTTAGTATCTATTTTATGTTTATCTGACATATTTTTACACTCATTTACCGCACATTTCGTCATTTTTAGCTAAAATTCTGGAGGTGTTTGCGGTGCAAGTTGACCTTGAGCACTGAAGGCCCGCCTGCTCGTGTAGGCCCTTTGGGAGCGCTTCAATTTGCCTCACTTAGCGTGTGCGGGCTAGGTTTCTATGCATTATTATTCTAAGGTGGAGAATATGTTCTATAGTATATTGCATTTTATAAAGTGTGCCTGCCGCAGCTTTCTGCAGCCCGCCTTGCCTTATTTTGTTGAGGATAAAATTTATCTCGCATTGCTCACGAATGCAGCCCGCGCCTCGTCGCGTAGCATCTCAGCAATGTGAATCAAGCCTAATTATGTAGTTACATACACTGCTTTATCTACACACATATTATAAGCTTTTTGTAATGTGTTCAGGAACCGCATGTTACGACTGGCAAAATGGCGGCAAATAAAAACTTCACACAACCGTAGTTTTTATTTTTAATTATAGACAAACTAGAATCGACCTCAATTATCATATCGTTCGATATCAAGTAACGTGTGAAATTGTCAAAATTGTTTGCCATTGACATTTTATTTCGAATAAAATTTCATCTCGACTGATATTATAATTGAGGTCCAATCAAATTGTTTTGTTTTTCAGAGATGTTTGAAATTTGAATGTAATAATAACATCGAATTTAAAAAAATAATATTATTATATTAATAATTTAAAAAATATAATACTTATGTAAATGTTGGCATCTTTTTTAAATTTATAATTTTTATATGCTAAGTTTATTATTTTTCTCCCTCCTTTTTACTTGTACAGTGTTGCCCGCTTATGGCCTTTGTTTTCAGTGAGAACAAAGTTCCTTGGGTTGGCTGGGAGAGATATCTTTTGAAGATAAGTACACGTTTACTCACCTTTTCTATAATTAAATTTTCAGATTTTTTTTTGGTGGAATACAGAGTATAATAATGTTTTCTTTTGGATGCCAAGTGACGTTGTGTCGTGCACCTGATGGTAAGCAACCACACCTGGCCCTGTGACCATATATTGCTATCAATTTCAGTGCTACTCAGAGCTTTGAATCGTAAAGATCTGCAGAGATTGCTTCAATCACCCTGGGACTACTACTGTAGTGTATTTGTTATACAAGCAATAAATAAATTAAACTTCATTCATATCAGTGCGTCCCCACACTAGAGTAGCAAATACTACAGTGTGTGGATTGGATGGATGGATTGGATGGATGGAGTGTTTAAGTTTTACTGGTATATAGGAAATGAAACTATTTTTCCGGATTTAAATCGCGTATATTTGTTTTTTCAAACAAACGGACGTTTCGAGCCCTTTACAGGTCCCATGGTCACGGTTGACTATAAAGGGCCCGAAATGTCGGTTTGTTTGAAAAAACAAATATACGCGATTTAAATTCGGAAAAATACTTTCATTTCCTATGTGTAACAATCGCGAAAACCTAAGAACTCGATATTTACTGGTGTACTTATCGGGGACTATCTATTTCTGTAGAGCAATACTTTTCGTATAAGATTAAAAGGCAGGGTGAGCCAAAGCAATCTTATGTCCCAAGACAATCGTGATCTGCTATAACCCAACCTTATACGGCCATTTTGCAATGGTTGATACATTTTATTGCCTTATTTTTCCATAATGCAATGTGCAAGCTTCGATGTTTTGCGTGAAACACAAATCGAGTCAGTTAGACATTTTCACTCATAAAGTTCATCAGATCAGTTATTGATCTATGTGTAATTTTTATTAATAAATCGGGTATTGGGAAAATTAGATTTTTTTTATAGACAAGTTTCGAACGGCCGCCTAAGGGCGCGTGTCCACGCTAAGAAAAGTCGCCGGGTCTATGCAAGAATTCGTGTCGTTTCTACACACGAACTGTGTACACTGCTTCGGCGCCGGACAAGAAATAATCTTGTATACCCCCGACACAACGCGCTCTGCCGCTATTGTATGGGGCGGGGTGAGGTGCATTGTCAGTAAACGAACGTTTTTGCGCGTGGATGGGTGTTGCTTAGTAGTGAACATATACAACATCATATTTCTTCCCACACTCGGTAATAAAACGACAGCTACCTGGAAAACTCGTAATGCACTGACACATTTTACCCTACACACGTCTGTCTGAAAGAATTTGTATCGTGTATATACTTATCATTTTCTCGTCTGCAACTGACACAACATGTTTTCGTGGCTAGATCCGACAAAGTTCTTGTCATGTACAAAACCATTCTCATCTTTTTCGTAGCAGACACGTCGAATTTCTTAGCGTGTACACGCGCCCTAACTGATCGATGGTCTTTCAGAAGTTGGAAATGAAACAATTTTTTCAGATCTAAAATCGCGTTTGTTTGTTTTTCCTAATAGTTCTTCAGTTCCTCAGAAGTTCTTAATCAATCAATCGTGTATCACTATTTATCTCTTCTGTTATCAATTTTGTCATTGACTAAAATGACTAAAGGGCAAATTAATTACAAACACTAGTCATAGTGTTGACCAATCTGTCCAAACTGTCTTCATCATCCCGCAAGTTGCGAAGTCAATATCGTCAGAATTAATTAAAAGCAAATTTAGGATTAGGATTTCTGATAAGCTGCACGGTTATCCGACTCGGTTAGAAAGCTTTAGTGAACATATACAACAACATATTTCTTCCCACACTCGGTAGTAAATCGACAGCTACCTGGAAAACTCGTAATGCACTGATACATTTTACCCTACACACGCCTGTCCGAAAGAATTTGTATCGTGTACATACTCAGCTTTCGGGAAGCTCCGGGACGTCTTCTCGTCCGCAATACCGCAGTCCTTGAAGACAAAAGTCTTCGAGCCGAGCGTTTTGCCAGCGATGACCTACGGCTCTGAAACGTGATCAATTAATATGGACCTCATAAGAAAGCTCAAAGTTACTCAACGAGCCAGAAAGCGAGCAATGCTCGGTATTTCTCCACGTTATCGAATCAGAAATGAGAAGATCCGTAGAAGAAAGAAAGTCACTGTCATAGCTCAAAGGATAAGCAAGTTGAAGTGGCAGTGGACAGGGCACACAGCTCGTAGAACTGACCGCCGTTGGGGCAGAAACGTTCGCGAATGGAGACCACGAACCGGAAGGCGTTCAGTGGGATGACCCCCTACTAGCCAAATCTGGCCAAACGGTTACCATCCTGGTCTGCCACGCAAGGTCTCGGGTTTGATTACCGGGCCGGGAGAAATATTTGTATGGTCTACATTTATTTCTCTCGTAAGTTTGGGTGTAATATGTGGTTATCTATGTGTGTTCATGGCACCCGCGATACAAGGTTTCTTAAGGAATAATATAATTTGATCCTCAAAGACATAATTGATCTATAGTAAGTGTGCACTTTTTTAAATAAACGACACGTTTTTTATGTTTAATATAATATATATTGTATATTAATTGGTCCGTCTATGTTAGTTGAGCATTCAAGGTAAGACTGTCGTTATGTTTAAGCATACTTAGTTAGTATTTGGTGTTCAAAAATAATATTTGATCCTCTTTTGTCATACAGATCAAATCTTGGTTGCGCTCTCCATTCAGTAAGTTAGGTTAGTATATGTATGAAAAAGCAGAAACTAATTTGCTTGCGTTTCCGAGCATGGTTTTAGGTTAAATTGTATTTATAATTAATTAATATAATATTAGTATATAAATAATATTGTAACACAATAACTTTGGTATATTAGTGAAAACAGTTCCGAAGTTTACCGCTAGATGGCATTGGCGTAGGAAACGCAATTCTGAATCGCGGTGTTAAAATTTTCCCTAAAGTAATGACCTGTCACCAGTATTTTGTATGAAATTGATCGATTCAACGATTGCATTGCTACGGTTATCCTCACTACTAAGCGGAAGCATCTCGAACTCGCGCCCATCTTTCGGAATAGGTTACGAGAACACCTCTGAGTGAGTGTCTTATTGTAAGACTCGCACCCACCGGGACTTGTCGCAGACTCTGCGCCGCGCTTGCATCTAATGGCACGAATCCCTTTTATTGCCCACCCTTGTAGTGTAAGATGTTGTACAATAAACCAAGTCTTCTTCACCAAATTTGTCGTATGATTCCTGCACGTAGCAAGGGGGCACCAGCTAGCCGAGCGAATCCCTGAAACCTGTACACCCCACAGGGTGGTAGAGATTCGCTCGGCTAGCTCCCACTACAATACTGCCGTCCTTAGCTAAAAGAGCGCATGTGACATTTTTACCAAAAATGACATACGTATACTGCCGTAATGAGGAAAAAAAGGCGCGTCTGCCACTATTTTTACTTTTTTCCTATGTGGATTAGGTAAGGAGTTACCGTAAGACAAAAGAGCGTAAGAACTCACACTTTTATGATCGAACTAAGATAAATGGACGCATTTACAAAACAACTTTGTTAAAAGTAATTGACAAGGCATAATTGCGTGTATACGCCACTTCGTTTTAACACATTTCAATCGGTTAAGTAAACGAAAAGACTCAAGTCACATTCTAATTCTAAATTCGTAATTAAAGGGACGTAAGTAACCACCGTGGCCTTTTGATTTAGCACATGCTTGCTATGGTGACTTGGACGCATCTGCCATTATGACTAAATAGAAAGGGCGCAAGTACACACAAGCGCCCATCCTTCTTAGCACTTTAGGAGAAACCGGGGTGTGGGAAGGAGGGACGCATTGACATTCGGTCAGTTGCGCCTTGAGCGCGAGTAGCTTATGCGCAATTTACGTAAAATAAGAGTTTTGTGTTTCTTGAAATGACTGTTTCTAAACAGTGTTTAATTCATGTCATAAAATAAACAACACAACAATTTGAAATCACATTTCATACAATAAGCATTGTGTTCTAGTTTAGGAAATATTTTCTATGTATGTAGGTACTCGTAGATATTACTATAGTATTAATAGAAACTATTTAATATGTACACCACTATAACTAAATGTATCGATTAGATTATATAAAGATTATATAAAAAAAAAAGTTGTAAATAAGGTCCTTATTACCTAAAGGGTTTTCTTTGGTACAGTTTATAATAATTATTTATTTATTCTGTATAATATTTACATGTATTACGTATTATTGTTGCAGTCAAGAAATATGAAACGTTTTCGTGGTTTTTCTATTCTTTCTAAGATATTAAACAATCATGACAATACTTGAGACACCTTGATAAATTCAGAGAAGGAAGTAGTTGGAAACTGCTTTGATATGGATGTCGATGGACAAAAGCTTTTTGAACGACAATACGGAGATGTTCGAAAAATCGCCTATGCCTGACATAAATTTTAACAATAATAAGTAAATTCACGATTCCTTAAGCATCGAAATCAACCCTGAATTTTGTACTGCGTCAGATATCAATGATAGCATATCAGGAGCAGAAAATTTCGTTGACATTCAGTGTAATAATGTACGTAGCAGAGAAAGCAACATGATTCTAGGCAACGTGCTATAAAAATAACGAGCGATAGGAACTCTACATAGCTACTGCAGCACCAGGACCACGTCTGATAACGACGTTTTTGAGTCAGACGATTCGGTTATTATGTTCAGTTGTTATCAGTTATTGAAATACGTACAATTTTTAATAAAACCTGATAATTTTTCTCCTTTTTAGTTAGTGTTTTATGTATGTTTTGTTTTAGCCATAACTTCGGTTAAAGCCATGCAGAAAACTATTGAAAAATAAGAACACAGACACTAACGATAAATATAGTGCTAAGTTGGAAAGGCGTAAAGTGGTTACTTGCCTAGCATTGAGTTGTTGACCCTACCATCTTACAGAAAAGGCGCTTTGATATAGTTTGTAACCAAGAATGCACGATACGTACGAGCTTCATTCAAAAATTTACATATTCCTAGGTACGTATGTATACAATAAAATTAATAAGGAGCTATCTATTTACACATTAAACAATATTCAATGTAAAAGGAAGATTAACTCTTGGTTACTTGGTCTAGGATATAATAATACTGAAGCTATATGTGAAATAACTCAATAGTATTATTATTTTAATAGTATCCTTTTGGTCACCGCTCCTGATTCTCTTAATTATCGCTTAATGCGTGCCCTGACACATTTCACCCACAAATCCATCCACACTCTATCTCCCACATACCAACACACACACGCACATTCTACCCCAACACACACACACACACACACACACACACACACACACACACACACACATTTAAACACACACACACGCATTCACACGCATACTCACATTTGCCCATGCACACAGCTAACCTTTTACATTAACTATTTTTTTGTTTGTGTTCATTTCTTGACAAATTTTCCATGTTTTCAATATTTAAGTTATCTTTATTTCTAAATTTTCCAAATTGTTTAAGTAGTTTGTTGTTCACCAATTATAATTGGCTAAAGTTTATTTTACCATTGGGGTTAGGCGCTGCATGCTGAGATACAGGTTTAATCCTAGTTCGGCTGCAGAGGCTTACATAATTTGAAATGTACAATTTTCTTAGCCTTATTTTATAATTTATAATTAATTATTTTGTATGTCTGTACATTATTGTTTAAAGTAAATAAACATTATTTAACGAACATTTTTTTACTAAAATGAAAAGAAAAAGTTAATAATTGAGCATAAATAATTAAATATTTTATTTTTACATTTTTTATTTTTTTTTTCTTTGAACATTATTTTCTCGGATTTGACTTTTTGTCAAAAGCGCCCTTTTAAGTAACGGCGACAGAATAACAAATAATAAATAAAAATAAAAAGTACTTTAGTAAATGAAATTATAAAAAAATATATATCTAAAATTTATTTTTAATGCTCATTTTTTTTGGTTTTGAGGCCCAACCATTGACTTACAAATCCCAAGTCAACCTATTCGAAATTTAAATTGTAATGTCATCGCAGTATCGCGCTGTCAGTCGAACAAATGAAGACTAAAGCGGAGTGTCGCGCTCTGTATACGATTTTAGCGCCTTACAAGTGCGGACACTTTTTAGCGCGGACCCGACGTCCATATAATTGTAAGTCAATGGGCCCAACAATCAAATTTTATTTATACAAATCAAACATTTTTTTGCGTAGCTCAGGATAGATTAAAACATCCATTGATTTAATTTCTTTTACATCTCAGTGAAATAGGGTCAATCATTAAAAAAGATTTCGTTTCGATTTTTTTGCCTGTTGCTTTTGCAAATTTATCATGATCATTTAAATACATGCCTTTATTTATTCACGGGACTTGTTAACTTATTACTCAGGGTAACGTGCATAGTGTCAATGCCCTTCAGATGTTTGCGAAAACTCTGAATAGCGAACAACTTATTTTACCCATGCAGACCTATCTTATCACGAAGTGCACGACTTGTTTGTCCCAACGTTTGATATCAAAAAAAGTCTCACCGTTTTTTTATACACTCACATATACTTCACGCCCTTTTCCCATCGATTTAACCAGATCCTTACGCGCATCTTTCGCCTCATCAACAAGCATTAATGCTTTCATGCATACTCGTCTGTTAAGGGTGCCTCTTGACCTTTCTGTAGGGCGTCCTCAATTTAATCGTGGTGTACATTCGTCTTTATTGACCCTTACTAAATTGCCTGCTCACACTCGCTTTTTACGTATGCCAAAATCTTCTTACAGTTAATACTATTTATCTTTATAGAGGCGAGCACAAAAGGCAAAAAGTCGAGAGGCCCGTCCAGTCCAGAACGTATGCCGAGGCCACCGCACCGGAACTTCTAGCGGCCACTGATCACTTCGGCCAAGACTGGTTATATAAGGAGCCCCAGTTCCGACATAATACAGGAGGCCCTTTGTGAGCGCCTCTCTCAAGGAGCAGAGGAAGGCGGTGAGGAGGACGTCGGCCCAGAGTTCCGAGGTAAACCCGTCTATAGCGACGGGGCCCTAAAACTCTGGTGCCAGGACAAGGCGATCTTCCAATGGCTAGAGGACGCAATCAGCACCATCAGGCTGCCCACCGGGGAGCCCTCTTATTGAAAAATGGGGTGGAGGCTTCCCGGAGGGTGGTCTGTGGACTGCTGATCCCCGGTCGATGGGAGGAAGCGCGCCGAATCGGCCACATGCTCACTTGGCAGAATAAGTGGGCGGAGGTCCACAGATGGTTTGTCCACAGGTTGCAACAGCAATAGGGCAATACCTTTGTGGTGGTAAGCCTACCTGAAAACCTGGTACCAGTTATTGTGGGGCATGGCCGCCGCTTTACTTTTCAGTTGGGCACAATCTACCTCCGATTCAGGTCAAAGAGAGGAGTACACGGATGTGCTGCCTGAGAAGGCGAGCACATCGACTAATAAAACGAATGCCTCCCCGGTGTCCTCTACCTCCACTGGCTTCACCAGAGAAGGAAAAGGGCTCTCCCTGACCCCCGTCCCTGCCCAAGGTGCACACTTTAAACGCCTTAAAACTGTTATATCTATAAACAGTCTTAATATGGTATAGATTTAGATAATAGTTCTCTATGAATGGTTTTAGAAAAAAGAAGTTGTTCTTATAGACTTATTTCACTCAAGTCAAAATTTTAAAACCTTCTCAATACCAAACAACTTAATTAAGTGTAATCTCTCTTAAGATTTACTCTTATAGTCCTTATTTTAAGTTCATCTGTACAACAACTGATTATTTTTAGTAAAATTGTTCTAATCACATCCAGTAAAGCCTATGAATACTCTAACAACTAGTGTTCTTAAGTTTATTCTAGATATATTTAATTTATAGACATTCTGTAGTGTTTGTACTTATTGACAAACACGTTATAGCGCGTCTTCAGCAGATTTTATTTAAAAACATACTACAATTAGGGTTTTTACTCTATTGGACGTTGTAAGAGTTTATGCAAAATGGACAAAGTAAAGAATACTAAAAGATCTGGTGGAGGTGGTAAAGCTTGGATATTAAGTCACATCATTCGATACAATCAGCGTTGCCAATGCCAATTGTTCAAAATCCCCAAAAATCACTATAATAATAATAACGTACACACTCAACATAGCCCCGCACTAGGGAAACCTTGTGTCGCGGGTGCCACGGACACACACGTAGACAACCACAAATTACATCCAAACTCACGAGAGAAATAAATGAGCACGTAAACTACTGTACTTCAATGTTGTCTATGTGTATTGTGCCGTTTATCAATAGAATACAGTGAAATCATTGTGTGAAATGTGGTTGGCGTGAAAAAATAACCTCAATGTTGTAATGAAAATTTTATTTCTTCCATCATAAGTTAGGTATGTCATTAAAATATTCCTTATATTTAAATGATAGTAAATTTATCCACCTTTCTAGTCATATTATAACACATTCCATACAATTATGCAGAATAACGTTTTTTTTTTGCGACAAATTGGATTTTTTCTAATTGTTTTTTTGACCTAGTGTTTTGAAAACTTTTTTATTGCATAAAGCGCTCATTATTTGGTAAAAGCTTATAAGGGTTTTGTAATACTGTCAAAATAAACAATCGCTTAGAAACATCGCGTTTTGTAGACAATCATAAAAATCTCATAGGAGGAATATTCTTCGACAAGTTCAACTACACTAAAGCAAGTAAAAATAATCTTTTCGTATTCTAAAGCTTTTCTATAGATAAAGCTATAGACAAAATGCTAACTGTGTTTTGTAAAAAGCTTTGAATTCTTATCACCATTTTTATTTTCAAAGAATGACTATGAAGTAGCCGAGAAAAATTTCTTTTCTTTGTAAAAAGTAAATCTAAGTTGAAAAAGCCTAGAACTTCTTGGAAATGGTTTGTTTTGTGAGTTATTTTGTACATTTAAGCTTTCTATAAATATTTAAAACCAAAAATCGATAACTGTATTTTTATTAAGTTTATATTTTATACTTAAATATTTAAAATTTAGCGAGCGCATTACTTTTATGACAGGTTTTACATCACTTTTCACAATGTATTTAAAGTCGCACGTCAATTTGCGATTTCCAACCGATTAAACATTGCGCGAAAAAGTCAGAAATATTATATCTAATTTCGCCATGTTGCAATTTATATAGTTTATATTTTGTAAGCCTTTAAACTTGAAATCTATTAGTATTAAGAGAATTGCGTCCTATGTTTGAAACGCTTTAGTATTTTGGTTTTAAAATAGCATTACTAAGAAAACTATCATAGGCAATAAATTATCTAAAAACTATCTACAAGACTAAATAAAACTGTCTACATTCTACAAATGGTCTTGTAGCATTCTAGCAGGGTTACTTCAGAAAAAAGATAAGAATGACTCTTAACACTACCTATATAGTTTCTCAAAGCACTCTTGTGATCTGCGAATAAAGTTGTGCCCACTTTTACTTTAAATTATCTAGAAACCTTCTTTGAGATATCTTGAGGGAATTTGAACTCTTAAAATATTCAATCGAATTAAATTCTATTAGATGTCTTATAGTATATATTTAGATATGGGTGTGCTGCTTGGGTGTGGATGTCGCCAGCCATACGGTGGCGTCCAATAGTGAGGACGAGTATGTGTCGGCGATGGGAGACATCTGCCAGAACGAGGATGAGGACGACGTACTGCTATCGGCAGATGGCGGTGTCCCCCTCGCCCAATATTTGTACCGTCATTCAGTGCAACCTCCACCAGTCAGACCGCAACGGTTCAGTTTCGGAAGTGGTTGGAGGCAAACGACACAGCCGTGGCGCTGATCCAGGAATCGGCGCCCGCGGCCAAATAAATGGACTCTCACATCTGAGAGGTAAGCTATTATCCACTACTATCTCAGATAAACCACGGACATGCATACAGACTGTACATTTGAAAGTGAGACGCATTTATAGAGTGCGTTGTATTCCTGATTCTGAACCCAAAAAATAATAAACTAATGAACTTAAACTTTACAAAAAAAAAATTTTTAATTTTTTTTCATCGACTACTACTTGTGAACAACATTATTTATCGAAATCTATGCACACCACTATTATTTCTCCTATGGACGCAGCGGCAAGAACAAAGCACAGGTCGGCATTGTTTGCAGAGACAGTGTACGCGCAACCTTGGCCTAGCGAAGACACTTAAATTATTTGTACTTCCACTCGCCCGAACACACTGCGCCGGCGGCGAACGCGCCTCTCGCCTGCAAAGTGGATATTTATTCTAACGTCGAATTGACTGAGATGGTGCGACTTTATGCAATAAGTGGTGATAGTGTGAGGCGAGCTATTGAAATGTTCCCAAATTGGAGTTTACGCGGAGGAGGTGAACAGTGTCGAAGTTGTTGCATGAGAGGATTATCTCAGCATTTTACACTGTGAGACAAAATGTGTTTGTGTTGATCAATTTAAAACAAAATTTACTACGACGTGCTAGATTATGCATTGTGGAAAACGGTGGACATTTTGAACACTTGCTCCGTACCACGTAAGTGTAAATAAACTGTAAATAACTAAAAAATCAATCATTGTAAATTCTATCCCATATCCTAATTTTATTTTAGTCTATGTTAAGTTGTAACATGATTTACTATGACATGCATGAATATGTCTCACTTTCGAATATACAGCCTGTATATTACTCAAACAATTTACACATACAGCCACTAACACAATTCTGTTCCAGAGACCTGTGTGCCGTAAAGCTTCTAGCTGACGCGGCCACAGGCCTGCCTGAAGTGGTGGTCACCTCTGTATATATGGCACAGACTGATGCGCCATCACCACAGGAAATGGTACAGCTAATCAACCACTGCGAGTAGAACGGCCACCACATTGTCATGGCCACTGACTCTAATGCCCACCATCCGCTCTGGGGCATGGAACTCGCAAATGACAGAGGTAAGAATTTAACAGAATACTTATTTACAACTAACCTTCAAATCCTCAATAAAGGTGCAACACCAACGTTTGTAAACAAAAGATGTAGAATTATCGTAGACCTAACCCTAGCGTCAGACGGAGCAGCAAATCTTGTCCATAACTGCCATATGTCCGAAGAAGCATCTTTCTCAGACAACAGATGGATAAGATTCAACTTAGAAACAGTTATCAAAGCACAACAACCGAAACGGAACTCCAGAAAAACCGATCGGAAAATTTACACTGACAAACTACACCAGAGCCTAGAGGGACCGATAGCTCCGGGAAGACTGCTGGGCACAGCACAGATAGAAACACAGGTTAAAGAACTAACATCAAACATATTGAGAAGTTATAACTCTGCATGGCCACTAAGTGACCCAGCCCCGCGACAAGGCTACCAATGGTGGTGGTCTGAGCTTGAGACGCTGCAAAGAAGGGTAAGAAGGCACTTCAATAGAGCAATGAACACATGCGCGGATGAGGACTGAGAAAACTGCCAGACGGGCCAAGATGGAGTTTTCCCCGCTCTCCTACAATGGGGTGGGGGGACACTGGCCCAGCATCTGGTCGACGTCTTTCGGGCCTGTCTTGCATTCGGCTATGTGCCCCATAGCTGGAGAGAGGTAAAAGTTATATTTATACCGAAACCAGGTAAAAACGACTACACTGATGCAAAAATCTTCAGGCCGATCAGCCTCACATCGTTCATTTTGAAGACGTTAGAGAGGTTATGTGATAGAGAACTAAGGGACGGAGCCCTAAAGAACATTCCATTACACGGAAACCAACATGCATACTGCCAAGGCAAGTCCATCGAATCGGCCCTACATGCCGTCGTCGGCAAGATATAAGAGGCCCTTAAACGCAAGGCAATCTGCCTAGGCACCTTTATAGATGATGAAGAAGACACGAAGTGGATGAAGTGCTGGTCAGCTGGATTAGCAACATGCTCAAACGAAGATCTATAAGAACAACAGCGAAAGAGACTCCATGGGCCGTAGTAGCGAAGGGGTGCCCTCAAAGAGGAGTACTATCGCCTCTGCTATGGAACGTGGTCGTAAATGATCTCATCACCAATCTAAACAAAGAACATTTCTATACAATAAGCTATGCTGATGACATAGCCATATTGGTAACAGGCAGTTATGCTAGTACACTCTGTGACATTACACAAGCTGCACTCCAGATTGTGGAAAGATAGTGCAGAGCATATGAACCATCGGTTAACCCAACAAAAACAGAACTAGTAATGTTTACAAACAAAAGATTACTGGGTAACTACATACTACCCAAACTCTTCAGTACAGAAATTCAATTATCAACCGAAGTCCCTAGTACCTAGGTGTAATACTGGATAACAAGTTAAACTGGAACAAACACCTGGACAACAAAATTAAAAAAGCTACTATCACCTTCTGGCAATGCCGTAGAATGGTAGGTAAACAATGGGGACTTTCACCCAAGATAACACTATGGCTCTACACAACGGTGATACGACCCATGATTAGTTACGGCGCGATAGCTTGGTGGCCACGAACCAAGCTAACGACTACAACCGACAAGCTGGACAAATTCCTAAGGCTAGCATGCATGGCGACGACCGGCTGCATGAGGACAACTCCAACTGCGGCGCTCGAAGCGATGCTGGACCTACGGACCCCTCCCACTGTTCATCAGACAGGAACCGGCGTCAACAGCAGTGCGACTAAAAAGAGCCGACCTGGAAGCACATGAGGACCCCACATACAGATATCCTCTATAAGATTGTTAAAGAGGAACCGCTGTGGAGGCGACTGTGGATAGGATCCCAAAACAATACATTTTTGACCAAAAATACAAGATAAAATTGTTTGAAGATTCCAACGAAGGACTAAACCTCAGAGAGGTCCGCGTATTCACGGATCAAAAACAAACACAGGAACAGGTACTGGGGTATTCTCAGAAGACCTCAATATCAGGATATCAACAACGCTTGGTGAACACAACACAGTATTCCAGGCTGAATATATGAGTATACAAGTTGGCAGCAGAAGCAATAATAGCGAGAAGAGTAAAGAATCACTCCATTCTAATACTCTCCGACAGCATGTCAGTACTTCAAGCGCTGAGCAGCTATGACATTAACTCAGGGCTTATATATGAATGCCATCAAGCACTCATGGAGGTATGTATACACAACCACATAACTCTACAGTGGATTAAAGGACACAGCGGCTCACTTGGTAATGACGCAGCAGACGAACTAGCTAGAAAAGGGTCGGAGACGGATGCTATAGGACCAGAACACATAGTGTCCCTCCCCTACCAATGGTCAAGAACAACTATACACAAAGGTACAAAATCTTCTCGTAATAACATATGAACAACCCTTACGGTTTGTAGACAGGCTACACAGAAAAAAGGATTTCTACTAATAAGAAAGAGCAATTTCTCAAAATATTTGCTAATTCTGAAAAAATATTTATTAAACATAATTGAACTAATATAACATATTGTCATTACAAAAGTACTGCTTATCTTTTTCTAATACAATTGTACTCTTAACTTTATTCTTACTTTTAGACAAATACGTTCACTTCAAGATTTTATTCCATTTCTAATCAATTAATTGGACATTACTTACATCAAGAAATTTTTACCTCTTACATCAAATTTAAATAACGACAAAAATAATTGTCGTAACATGTCGCCGAAGGCGCACGCGGTAACGATTACTTTTACTTGTGCTTGTAATAATAAAAATCATTAACAGTCATTAATCCAAAGAAACAATACGTAGTATCTCTAGTTTGTTAGTGTGTTATTTGTAGTCATAATTTAAGAAATTTGGTTTCAGCATGAAATAAACTACACTTGTAACAAGCACAACTTTAACATGCAATTTGTTCCATCACGCCACTGCTAGATGGCATTAGTTGTACTCTGAAACGCGCTATCGTTTTGTTAACTTCAATAGTATAAGTCATCTCATATATTTTGAATTGCTAGTGCTTCCTGCCCCTGTAACATTTATATGGCACTGAATGGTACTCAAGTATTTGAGAAGATTCCGTCCTATTTCTGCTACTTTAAAGTGTTTGGCACTGAACTGTACATACTGTTGGGTCCATAACCCTGTAAATTTACCCTTTTTGATATTAGAAAACATAAATCTTCAGTCAAATAGTTCAAATACCTCTCAATTTTTCTTTTTTTTTTTTCAAGTCAAAATCGGACATTCCTAATAACTAATAAATATTTTGTTGAATCTAGAGTGGCTTTGTGACTTGAAGTAAATTAATATGCTCTTGGATTAAATATTTCTGTCTTATAAGTAAAATACACTTTTGAGAATTTTTTTTACCATTATCAAGTAATTATTCTCTAGCGCCTATAGGGAGATGATCGTTTTATTGGATTTAATAAATTTGTCTTCATAAAAAGAAATTCGTCTTTTTGTAAGTAATCTGTTTTTATCGTTTATGAAAGCACTCTCAACGCTCAACGCCAGTCTATCTCGTAAATTAATCAAACTTAAAAGACAAGAGCTGCGCACTCTATCTGCCGCTCTAACGGGTCATGGTCCATATAATAAATACCTTTTCAATTTAGGTATCACGGACAGCCCTCTAAGCAGAGCGTGCATGGAGGGGGAGGAAACGGCCGCGCACGCCCTACTAGAGTGCTCCGGCGTGGCCAACTACAAGGCAAAGTACCTTGAAGTGCCGAGGTCGCTCCCTGAAGCTCTCAGCAGCCTCTTCGATTTTGCTGGAGGAGGAGCTTGGGTGGCACGAGTAGGACCCTGCACCCACCACACGCAAAATAGGCGCCTCGACGTCAAGTTGCGGAAACTAGCCCGTCACACCAAGTACCAAGTACTGTTTATCGGCATAGCCATTGTTTTTCTGCGAAGTGTCTGGTATTTGGTGCTAAAGTTAAAAACTACTGCTAAAGATTTGTCGTAGTCACATTTGTTTTAATAATGATTAATACAAAAGTCGGCGGTTTATTGGTGGTCATACTAGCATGTCACACCGTTATGACTAATAAAAATTGTTTGTAATAGATTCGAACGGTTGATTTATAGTAACTTCTGAAATCGTAAAGTTTCATAAAGTAACGAGGATTATTTTTGTGTTTATCGCTTAATCCACATCCAATGCTTTGTTTTAGGCTTAACTCACACTGGCGCAGAGTCAAAGCGTCGCGTCGATTCCTGTTCTTCAACTACAACGCCTGGCGAGGTGCAACGACTCTGGCATTAGTGCGCCCGGATCACAGTCTGACGCCTCACTGCGCCCAAGTAACGCGCGGCGATACGCAAAACAGATCGACTTCAACCAAGTCGTCGGGTGTCGACGCGAGTTTCCATATTTGCATAACACAAATTTGTACCTTAATAATGGAAAAATAGAGATGAATATACTATAGGCGAAAAACATGACGCATCGCGACGCTTCGACTCTGCGCCGTTGAGTTGAGCCTTTAGCTCAAAATTTCACGTATCATGTTTTTTCTTGTTTAAATTTTATGTGTGGCCAACTCTCCCGGAATATTAGGACAGATTGCCAATCAAAATCGGTGTAAGACGGCCATGTGACCAACTTATACCGATCACACAAAGGTCTAAAATATTAATAAAATAATTTATTTGTTTTCGAACTGGTTTCAGATGCCTACTGAATACAAAAGAAATGTACCGTAATGAGAGGGAATTGCACTTAAGAAGCATTAATAGCAGCTATTAATGCTAAGGAAATGTCCCAATACTTATAAAGGGCCCGAAACTTTGATTTGTTTGAAAAACATATATACGCGATTTAAATCCGGAAAAATAGTTTCTTTTCATAAGTGTAACAATCGCCAAAACCTAAGAACTCGATAACTATTGAAGCTGCTGCTGTGCCACTTTTTGGTTCACGAAACCTGATAATTTGACGACATGAAGAAAAAAGAAGACTTAAAAAACAACACCAAATAAAGACCTATCTAATTCTAGAAATAATTACTGTCCATCTTACCAATAGTCCTACAGTCGGTCATTACACCCGGACCCCTCGGAAGAGATGGCCAATCGTCATTTTTCTTTAAACTCAAGATTTGTTGTCAAGATGTTTAAGATTGGTCTCAAGACAATTTGTTCTTTTTTCTGTTAAATAATTAATAGTTAATTGTTCAAAGTTTAATCATAAATAAAGATTTGCAATGTAATATCTAAAACTTTATTTTGACAGCGTTTAGAAATAACTATGGCCATCTACCCCGGTTTTACCCTATTTAATATTCGAGTATTGTATCTTGAAATATTATTTAAAACACTTGTATTATGGAAATCGGAAACAACGACGGTACCATAAACACCCAGACTCGAGACAATATAGAAAAGCTAGTTTTCTACGTACGACCCGGCCGGGGATCGAACACGGGACCTCAGAGATAGCAACACCATGAAAACCGGCGTGCAAGTCACTCGACCACGAAGATTATCAATAAAATAATGTTTAATTACACCTTTTCCCTTTCCTTATAATGATTCTATTAAATGTTCATAAATTCTGAGTAGAATGGTCGTTTGTTCTGCAAAACAAAATAAAATCATTTACAAACATGTCCCATTGGGGACAATTTACACTTTCCGGTTCAAACAATAACCATTTAACAATCCCCACATTTGTAGTACCCACATATATAATAAATCATAAAGATATTTATGTAAAGTAAGTCAATTCTCAAGTAAATTTAACCAGTTAGCCAACAAACTGAGCATGAACTAAACTACAACTAAGGCGGTGCCAAGAAAATATTTCATCCATGTAAATGGGGACAGTTCACAGAGTACACCAACTAGGATGGGACTTTGTAGACATGCTACTATGACGTAAGCCAACCTATTTTTTCAATATATTCTGTACAAGAGTACGTCAAGCCTGACAATTAAGAGCGGTTACTCACGCCGACTTTTAGCAGCGATGCAAACGAGATGAAGTAGTGATGCAGTCGCTAATCGTCTACCTTTACACACGCGCGCGATTTTAAGCAGCGATGTAAACGCGCGTTTCACGAACGCGCGTTTGCATCGCTGCTGAAAATCGCCGTGTGTAAACGCTCCTCCTTTTTCTCTTTTCTTTTTTTTTGTTCCTCCTCTCTCAGGCCGCCTCTGATGTTGCAGATGTTTAGTAACAGTAGACCTCCTTCGTCCAGGAAAGTACTGTTGCCTTACCTATTTTTGCCGCCAAGCAGTAATGCTCACATTACTGCGTTAAGGTTTTGAACGGTAAGGGTGCTTGCTGGTGTAATTACGGCACATGGGACTTGTCAACTAATGTCTCAGGGTGACAGGCACGGTGGCAGTGTCCCTCAGATCTTTGGGATTTAAAACTCTGATTGGCACTGCAACCGATATGGATCGGCGTGTCGCTTCGAGCGGCGAGACGCGAGACTTGTTCGTCCCGTCTCTTGATATCATAAAAAAATGTTCTAGGGCGACGATGACCACTTCCCCTCAAGTGGCTCATCTTCTCATTTGCTTCTTGTAAAACTTTATGACGCTTGCAATACAAATGACCCAAAGTCCAGTGTCCAGTGTGACTTTTGACTTCACAAGTTTCGAAATTTACTTTTACAGTTTTACCATATGTTTTGTAAGCGGAAAACACACGCCACTCGTTGCAGCAGCGGTAAAAAAAATCTCCTATGGGTTTTCCTATTAAGTGTGTCGACACGAAACAGTTTCATAACGCAAGGCACATTCACCTGTGCTGCTGCAGAACCAATGTTTATTGTTATGCTCTTTTGATCACCCTAATTGTATATCTACAAACCCACCCTCAACTTTAGAGTGAAAAGTGAGGTCCTTGACCGGGTTATAAATTCAGAAAAGGATCAAGATTTGGCATTTCAATGTTAACACTAGGTTTTAATGTACGCAGTTAGGATGCTCTACATGTTACTTGTTTATTCTATGAACAAAATTCACTAAGCGGCCTTGGAGAGGAAGCGGGACGCGGCCGGCTTCCCGCGCGGGAAATGAGCTGCTTTGACGACCATCGCTCGTGACATGTAACTCGAAATGGGAATGTTTCGGAGAAATACTTATTTGTAATGGCGAGAGATTTTCATTACAGATCTGTATATTACCCTCAGACTGGATTTGACCTCGTTAAGACTTTAGTTAAGCTGATGAAAATATTAAATAAATAAATAAATACTTAAGAAACAAGAATTATTTTAATAGACCTCATAATATGTTTATATTAACTAATTAATGCATTACGAGTTAATTCTTTTTTATATTTTATGTGTGTCTTAATTTCATTTGTTTATTACTTAATGACTTCGCATTTTCTGTTGTCCACATCATTTAAATTTTCAATAGCGATACAGCGCTAATGTTTTAACGTGAAAATATGGTTTGGTAGATAGTGGAAAATTCAAGTAGAAAATTAAGTTAAAACTCGCGAGGAGAACAAGATGTATAAATCTTGATTTTACTTCGAAATTTTGGGGGTTGATGTTGCTCGCTTCCGTAGGTTTACCCTTGAGACCCTACAAGTGACCCCTGGGTGGTGCTAAAGAGCAATAACTACTGGTGGTAGGCTTCGGCCGTGGCTAGTCACCACCCTCCCGACGCAGTCGAGTCGCCAAATGGTTTTTACCGTGTTCCGACTCGTGTTCGGGAGTTGCCATTTGGAGGTCGGGTCTGAACAGTTGCATTGCGTCTGACGGCGAGTTGTAGCTGCTTGTACTGCCACACTGAGCACTCGGTTCTGGAGGCTAGCGGGATCCGAAGCACGGTGCACCGCTGGCCGACCGTGGGAAGTTGGGGGCCCAAGTAGCGGGTAAGCCACCCGTGAAAGGCTGCCCCGCCACCCAACGAAAAATCCCGGAATGCTCCACCTTGCCGGTTGGCGACCGGAAGGGAGGACCAGGTGGCCATCTCCGGGGGGGTTCGGGCGTCCCCGCGGTCTCCAAGCCGATTGTAACCTCGTGTGGCAGTATGAGTCTGCTGCTTGGTTGAACACGACGCAGTGCCTCGTTCAACTGCCTTCCTCCTGCCTATTCACTTCTCCAAATCCAAAAATGAAAAACTATAAAAATGGAAAAAAGTATACACAGCGGTTGCACGTCCTCCCACTAAAAGTGCACCTCACTAACATCCGAGGTCTGCACTCAAATCTCGATTCGGTCCACTACCACCTTGAAACCGACAAACCGCAGCTGCTGTTCCTCACAGAGACGCAGATCAGATGTCCGACTGACGCAGCGTACCTCAGCTACCCCGGGTATACTCTGGAGCACAGGTTCGTACCTCGTGCCGGAGTCTGTGTGTACGTTCGCGATGACATCTGTGTCAAGCGTCTCAAGAACCTTGAGGCACCGAGTTTTTCAATTTTGTGGCTTCTGGTTGACACAGGAGTTACACAAATAGTGTACTGCTGTGTTTACCGATCGCACAGTGGAGATCAGGAGACGACCAAGCTGTTCCAATATCTAAGTGAGACGTCTGATGAGATTCAGCATAGGTACCCAGCGGCGCAACTAGTCATTCTGGGGGACTTTAATGCACACCATCAAGAATGGTTGTTCCCATACCAGAAGACCGATCACGCTGGGAGAGAGACGCGTAAACTTGCGTTAACGCTAAGCTTATCCCAGCTTGTCAGTGGCGCCACTAGGATACCAGATGTTGAATCTCATACGGCTAATTGCTTGGACCTTCTGCTGACAACTGATCCGGACCGATACTCTGTGGTTGTGGAGGCCCCACTGGGTACTTCCGACCATTGTCTGGTGAAAACTGTATCCGTATACTCCCCACCCGATCAGGGCCCTAGTGGTATGAGACGGGTGTGGCGATACAAGTTAGCAGATTGGGACGAAATGCGCCATTTCTTTGCGTCATATCTCTGGCAGGCGTGCTTTACTTCAGGAGACTCGTCGAGCTGTGCTGATGCTGTAGTCGAGGTCTTGCGTTTGGGTATGGAGTATTACATTCCATACTCTGATGTACCCAATGGACCCCAAGCTCGTCCATGGTTTAACGCTAATTGTAGTTGTGCTGAAGCACGTAAACAGTCCGCGTACCAAGCTTGGGCAGATGCTCGACTACGCAAAACTCCGAGTACTCAGAACATGAAGAAAGCTTTTAATAAGGCCGCCAAGAAGTGCAAAAGCATGTTACGTAGGGCCAAGTTCGACCATGTGCGCCGCATAGGAGCCAAGCTTGCCTCTTATCCAGCAGGCAGCAAATCCTTTTGGTCCCTGGCCAAAGCGGTCGAATCGAACTTTTGTCGCCCATCTTTGCCACCTCTGCTGAGGCCGGATGGCTCGCTGGCTCATACTGCGGAAGAGAAGGCGAATCTCTTTGCCTCACTCTTTGCAGAAAATTCGCGTCTAGATGCCGCAGGGACCCTACCACCTACTTTACCTCAGGCTGGCTGCACTATGGCGCCAGTTCGCATACGCCAAAAAGAGGTACTTAGAACTCTGCGAAATCTAGACGTTAATAAAGCTAGCGGGCCAGATGGAATTCCAGCAATAGTCCTTCGTAACTGTGCACCTGAGTTGTCTCCTGTTCTCACACGCCTGTACCGCCTCTCACTTGAGACTGGTGTAGTTCCCAGATCGTGGAAGCTTGCAAACGTGCAACCTGTACCAAAAAAGGGAAGCAGAGCTGACCCTGTCAACTATAGACCTATCTCAGTCACTTCCATACTCTGCAAGACTATGGAACGTGTACTCAACAACCGTCTCCTATCGTACCTTGAAGACAACGATCTCCTCAGTGATCGCCAGTACGGATTCCGACGAGGGCGATCTACTGGGGATCTTCTTGTGTATGCCTGTCACATATGGAGCGAGGCTATAGAAAAGCAAGGCGAAGCACTTGCAGTGTCTTTGGACATTTCTAAAGCCTTTGACAGGGTCTGGCACGCAAGCCTTTTAAGCAAGCTTCCCTCTTATGGGCTTCCCACTGACCTTTGCAATTGGATCTCGGATTTCTTGAGCGAACGTTCGATTCGAGTGGTCTTAGAAGGCTACTCTTCCGAACATATGGCGATAGATGCCGGAGTTCCTCAGGGTTCCGTACTGTCTGCAACTCTCTTTCTGCTGCATATCAATGATATGTTAATTCCAGGTACCTTTGCGTATGCTGATGACAGCACAGTTGTAGATAGGTACTTGACCAATGCAAGGGTCAGTGGAGAGGAAATCCAGTCTTGTCGAGAGTCCATGGTTAGCCGTTTAGATTTGACACTCCAGGCAGTCTCCGATTGGGGCAATGCCAATCTTGTCAAATTTAACGCTACCAAAACGCAGGCGTGTCTATTCTCCACAAAACGGAGTCCCTTTGAGCTGACTCCGACTTTTCGTGATATATCCATACCGATAGCCGATTGTCTCCAGCTACTTGGAATGGACCTGTCGTCCAATTTGAACTTCGGCAGATACATTGAATCCACGGCCAAAAATGCAGCAAGGAAGCTTGGGATCCTTTCCAGGGTGAGGCGGTACTTTACACCGGGACAGTTGCTCCAGCTGTACCAGGCACAAGTCCGATCGTGCATGGAGTACTGCTGCCACCTTTGGGATGGCTCTGCGACATATCAACTGGCCACTTTGGATTCAATTGACAACCGTGCCAAGAGACTTATAGGTGACTCGGAATTAGTGGAGGCGAAGCTGCAGAGCCTTGAACACCGCCGTAAAGTTGCCTGCTTATCGGTATTTTACAGGATATATCACGGAGAGTGTGCGATGGAATTACATGATTTAATTCCGCCTTCCCCTTTCCATCACCGGGGGACTAGGCGTAGGCTTGGGTTCCACCCCTATGTTGTGGATATTCCAAAGATTCGCACGAAGCGTTACGCTTCCACATTTATATGGCGAACGGCTATGGAGTGGAATTCCCTGCCTGCAGACTTGTTCCCTGAACGTTATAACTTGGACCTTTTCAAGGCGAGAGTGAATAGGCATTATTTAGGTGTGCATGCTCCATCGTCGACCTCATCGTCACTTTCCATCAGGTGAGATGGAGGTCAAATGCGCACCTATATTTTATACAAAAAAAAAAAAAAAAAATGATATTACATATTACTTCATTGTTAAAAATGCCTTGTAATTAATAATAATATTACATAATACTGGCTGAGTGAAGAAACGCTGTCACATATTTCTCAAGGATAGCGCTACGGCAAAAAAAAAATAGTTAAAAACATTGACTTACAATTATATGGACGTCGGGTCCGCGCTAAAAAGTGTCCGCACTTGTAAGGCGCTAAAATCGTATACAGAGCGCAACACTCCGCTTTAGTCTTCATTTGTTCTACTGACAGCGCGATACTGCGACGACATTACAATTTAAATTTCGAATAGGTTGACTTGGGACATTTTTTTCGTGGTTTTTGAATTAGACCCGTCGTCCATTTATTTGTAAGTCAATGGTTAAAAACCAAAAACAATTGCAATAAGCAGGTCTGCTGGTTCAGTCTAGAGCTCAGTTGGGAAAGCATCAACCACGATATGGTGAAGGCGAGTCTAGCCGGATCGAATGAGTTTTTCTTTGTATTCGATCTTTGTATTAATAATTATAATTCATAAAATTCAAAAAAAAAATGCAAAGGCCGAAACAAGTGACAATTTCATAAGCGTCGGGGGAATACCGTGGATGAGGTAACACATCTCAATCTAACTTCAATATAGTTTTTGACGGCTTCGTAAAAATCTATTTGCCTTGGCATTATCATAATAAATTGCGTCACCTTTGCATTAACCAGTTCTGGTAGTTTCTCATGAATTATAAAATGTCTAGCTTTAATGGTAACTCTGTCCTTCTATTACATTTTTCCACCCAAATCCTAACCGTTAAAATAAACAACAAAATATGTTATGAAAATTTACAAAAATATGAAAAATTTTACTAAAAGAAAGTCTGCGTAGCTGCGGGGGGTGATTACGTGGATTATAGATTTTCTCTCTTCGCTAAAAACGTTTTTTTTTAATTTGAGATTTAAGGCTGATTTTCAAAACAGAAAACATATAAAAGTTGTTTTTTTTTCTCAAAATGAAGACGAGCCAAACGGCTATGTGTGATCATTAACACACAATTACATGAAATAACGATGGAAAAGAGGTGGTAATGACGAAATTTTTTTTTAAATGTCACCCTTTTATTCGGGTAGGCAAAGATTCAGTATCTTCATATATTTACTATACATATTTCCTTGTTTTGATGGAAAATGCGACAAGCGTCTCCTCATTGGTAAGTGCTGGAACTATATAACAAACCTGATAATATCCCGCACTCAACAGAAGACCTATTGAAAAACATGCGTACGGTGGGTACATACCTGGTGAATGCGACGCAAATGTGCGTGTTTGCGATAGGCTCGCGAGTTGTACACGTTACGTTGTGCGATCTGTTCGTGTGTAGAGATGGGTCATGGATAAATATCATTGGGATAAATACTCAGTAGAAAGATAAATATGGATGATGAATATCCATATTTATCAATGTTTACTCGATATTTATCCAAAAACGTGGATAAATATTTATAATCGTGGTTTATTATTTATAATTAGTAAAACAAAGTATATTTTTAAGTTTAATGTAAATATTGATACAACTTAGTAGCATGTACGTGTATATTGCTGGTTATACCTTTTTTCTATACACAGTGATAAAAAGAATCATTTTGAGAAAGCCTTGTGTTTTGCTTAAACCATATTATTATTCAAATGCGTAGTTTGTTAAAAAAAAATTTCTTCACACAATATTAATCAGCAGTCTAACATTTTGTTTGGAATTTTTTTCCAAGTTACTAAGTTGGTCCGTTTTTGTATATTTGTTCAGCTTCGTGTGGGTTTTTGGTTGTTCAATATTTTATTTTAAAAAACTGTACAGACTTAATTGGAAATACTTAAACGATAAATACTTAAACGACAATTAATTCTAACACAAAGGAAATTCAATTCAAAATCACTTGGCCACTACTTTGCCAAAGCATAAATTCGCTAACGAATAATTTACATGAGTGAAAGAGACGGAGAAAGCCACTAAGGAGAATTGTAAACATTTATTTTTTATATCATGTGTTTTAATTAAAAGATTTTGTGTGTGAAATATGAAAGAGAAACCTTAGGCTATTTCAAGTCCAAACATGACTTTATTTAGACGCAGTAGACCCCAAGACCATAAAATTGGGTCACGCTTTATTAACGCATGATAGGTCAGCTCAAGGGTTATAGCTTTAATAACGTTTTATCCAGTTAGATTTTTGCGACTGTTACACGTAGGAGATGAAACTGTATTTCCAGATTTAAATCGCGTATATTTGTATTTTCAAACAAACCAACGTTTCGGGCCCTTTACAGTTTGATAGTCAACCGTGACCATGGGACCTATAAAGGGCCCGAAATGTTGGTTTGTTTGAAATAACAAATATATGCGATTTAAGTCCGGAAAAATAATTTCATTTCCTATTAATAACTTTCTGTCAAACGAATTTTCAATACCAACCAAGTTTTATGTTGATAAAAGTTTAGATGGGTAGGTACCCATCTAAACTTTTATCAACAAAAAATAAATGTTGCAATTAGTTTACATTCCTACCGCAGTTGGTGAGATGTTATCGACTCGACAAAACGTAGGTACTAAAACAGTATTGTTACATAAAACAATGTCAAAATGAGAAGTAATCGTACGTAATTATTTAATAAAAAATTAATTGTAATGAATTTTATTATAAAAAAAACACAATAAATCAATATCCATGTTTTAGGATAAATACTTAGTAAAAACGGATATTTATTGGATATTTACCCTTTGACGGATATTTATCGGATAAAAACCCATCTCTATTCGTGTGCCATTCACGCACTACAGATATTAACATGTATTTAATTTTAAATTTTTATTGAATTGATATTCAATTTTTTTTTGTGAAATTACTCCACTAGTTTGTTATAATTAGTAATACAAATTTTTAATTAAATAAGTATTTAATTGTACGCATGCAGCAGGCGTATTGTCGCGGCGCATTCGCCAGATCTGTACGCACCCTTACCTTGTCCTTTACAACGATATAGCATCTACCCTTCGTGACATATTTAATAAATTTATTTATTGAGAAATTATTTTTTGTTAACGCAGCCAGTTTCGTTCCAGACAGTAAACGAAGCATTCGATATCATTCCAGATTGAATAACACAGGCAGAATACCGAAAACGTCGCACTTACCGTAATGAATGTTATTAATTAAAAGTTGGTTTAAAAAAGTAATTTAATTTTAATTTAAATTACGTACTCTATGCTAACGCCATGATACATTGAACAATAATAATCAGACACAAAACAAACTTTTCATTGTTCCCGTAACATCGATAAATAAATACAAAACTTGATCTTCATAATAATATTGAGCAGAATACACAGCTTCATAAAGGAAGGAAACTAATAATTACTTAGCAAGTTTCCAAATTGTTCAAGCGAAAACTGTAATGACACAGCGTCTCTACGAAGCATTACTATTGTATAGAGTAAACATGACTGATAAGAGTGTTCAAATATCGTGCAACCTAAATGTTATTTTTAAGTTTCCCAGTATTTTATAGATTTCTTCTTCTTATCATATCGACGGCATATACTGTAATCACAGTTAATACAAATACTGTAGTTACTAGTACAGATACCCAATCTCATATAAAGAAATGACTCCGCTTATTCTTTTTTTATTCTCTTATTACTTGATCTGATCAAGTAGATGGTACCACGGAAGATACAAAAACAACGGAGGTATCTTAACCTCGATTATCAGAACTGATGTGTGGGCACACACATTCCTAATTTAAAACACTACAAAATCTTCATATTAATTCAAATTAAAAAAAAAATCAAATTCTTATTAACAATAATATAATTTAAACTTTTCTCTGTTGGCATATCGTTGTATGGTCAATACCATCAATACCTATTAATTTTACAAGTAACGACTTTTTGATATTATATTGAAATTTCAATGAATGTACTGCCATCTAGCGGTTCATTGCTTAACGACGATGAATTGGGGTTATTAATTTAATTCTCCAAACAAGGACCGATCATATTGCTGGGGTACAAGCTTTACTTTCGTTTCTTGTAATAAAAAAATCATTTCGTTATACAAAAAATTGAAAATTCAAAGATATGCCATCTACACAATTTATTGCAAACTGACAAATAAAAAAGTATACCATTGAGAAACCTTCGTTTTTTTATCCTTTCTACGACAGTTCACTGTTTTCACCAATTATCTGCAAATGAATTTTAATCGAACATTCCTAAAACTTTGTTTAGTTTTGTATTTTTTTTATATTTTATTCTTCTGATTTAGTATGACATTAAAATTTTCGAGATTCAATATTTTATATTTTTTATTTTATCCAAGTATCACCTACAGTTTTAAATGTTTTTTTTAAATATGATATGAAGTGACGGGACTAACAAGTCGTGTACCTGATGGTAAGCTATACGCCTGTACCACCTTACACATCAAAATGCTGATATTAGCTTGACGTCAGAAATAGGTAAGGTAGCAATACTTCCCTGGACCAACTCTTTCACAAGGAACTAAAGGAAAAAAAAGGAAAAAAACTTCATTTGTATAAATTGATACGCATGCTTGCCAATGCTTGCCATCGTGGCAAAAGGATTTGCCAATCGGCGTAAGCTAAACGTCGTGGCAGTCTAATTTGACTTATACCCTCTCAAGCAAATGGCCTTGAGTTTGAATCTAGACTCGCACCTAAGAGTTTTTCGAAATTTATGTGCGAAATTTAATTTGTTTACTATGAGCTTTCCGGTGAAGTCCGCAACCCGCATTGAGCCAGCGTGGCCGACTATTTAAACCCTCGCTTGAAGGGAGACCCGTGCCCCACAGTGGGACATAAGTGGGATGATGTTGATGTAAGGTAGTCGCCAATTGTTGCCCATGGTACGCCAGATGTACGAGAAAGGAATGGTATGTCATGCTGAGATACGAAAAGTTGTCATTTTGAAGATGTAGCCTTATTACTATTACTTGTTATTATTTTCAATTTGAATGTTATCCACAGGCGCAGAATAATATATGAAACATTGAGAGAAAACTTATACATTTGAGAAGTTTCAAGACCCTTTCATATCACGTGAAGTACCCTTACCTCTTTTGAGGAAACCCTAGTGGGATGTATTTGGGTTGGCATAGTATGTAGTTGGTTCAGTAGTAGTTTAGTACTTTAGTAGTTCCTCTATTAAAAGCGATACGAGTGAAATTGAGAACCAAGCATATAATTAACGAATTGAATAGAAAGATAACCGATTCGGGATCTCGCGGTCTTATGTTAATTAATTTGTGTTTATCTTAAGTCTCGCGAGCTGGGAAGGCTCTATAGGGACGTGGAATTGATCATTTGCTTATATTTTAGGTGATTTTGATGTGAAATTAATATACAGTCAAAAGGAGAATGTTGTAAAGTGGATATGATATTACCATAGTATAATAAAATAAGTATGGTAACTCCATACAAACGCAGCAGCGCGGCTTGTATAAGTGCGCGCTCGCCGTGTGCCGTGTATTTCTTTTTTAATATATAAAAAATATAAGTGCGCATTTGGCCTCCATCTCACCTGATGGAAAGTGACGATGTGGTTGACGATGGAGTATGCACACCTAAACAATGCTTATTCACTCTTGCCTTGAAAAGGCCCAAGTTATAACGTTCGGGGAACAAGTTTGCAGGCAGGGAATTCCACTCCATACCCATTCGCCATATAAATGTGGAAGCGTAACAGTTCGTGCGAATGTTTGGAATATCCACAACATAGAGGTGGAACCCATGCCTACGCCCAGTCCCCCGGAGATGGAAATCGTGTAATTCCATCGCACACTCTCCGTGATATCCTGTAAAATACCGATAAGCAGGCTATTTTACGGCGTTGGTCAAGACTCTACAGCTTCGCCTCGACTAATTATAAAAATTACTAAATATAAAAATTCCGAGTCACCTATAAGCCATTATTTTTTTGTTTATAATTTAATCATAATATCCACACATGTAATTAGTATTTTTTGCCTGAAATACAGAATTCTCCTAGTTCAGGTATACGTGTTATATTTTACGTTGATACAAATAATTAGTCCTAAGTTATTCCTTTGTACAATAAGTTAATCAATAAACAATTTATTTATTCAAGCGTTGTAACGTTCGAAACGTTCGAAACGTCGCTTTGTTTGAAAAAACAAATGTACGCGATTTAAATCCGGAAAAATAGTTTCATTCCCTATGTGTAACAATCGCGAAAACCTAAGAACTCGAAATTTATTTATTATTTATTTGGCACGGTTGTCAATAGAATCCGAGGTGGCAAAAAATTGAAGCAAGTTGCTATGTAGTAGAGCTATCCCAAAGGTGGCATGCACGACCGGACTTGTGCCAGTCCAAGCAGGGATGGAGTGCACCACAAGCCCAAAAGGGCAATGCACATGGGTAGCATCGGTTGTAGTCCACTGGAAATCCCGGTGCATACCAATGTGCACGAAGTAAGGCGAATTCCTCCCCCAAGAAGTCGGGTATCTTTTGAAGTTTTCCCCTCGTTACCCAAAAAACTGCTACTTTGCCTAAAGTATATAAGGGATATATACATATATGAGGGAGAACACTTTAGCGAGGACCAAATTTCATCAATTTAATGTAATCCTAGTCCTATTTTAAGCCTTTAATGTATGGCAGTCCCTTGTAACTTCAAAAAGTAAACAAACGGTCTAGTCCAAGGGCACTTTCAGTTTTACAATTTGGATTTTAGAAACGTTGTCATCGTAAGCGGTTTAGAAATTTAATTATTTAAATCTTAAGTGTACAGCCAAACGTGCTCTCAGCTGTACCTATAGGTTCTGTAGGGCTAACACGACAGGATATGTCGCTCTCGCGTAATTCGCGCTCTGTCGTGGTACAGTGACAAGTCTGATTAGTGCCCCGGAGTGAATTCCCTTGCTCATAATACATGTAATTAGTGTGATTATCTGGCACATTATTATTACCTTTAATAAAGTTTTAGCATTCAAACGTAAATTGCCATTGTTGACTGGATTGTTCATAAATAAAAGGCAAACAGTCGAAACCAAATAGTTACACTTTTGCAATATCATGATGTTTTTAATACTGTGATATTCATATATTTTTTATGAAAATACTTTACTAGTTTCTTATTACCGAGTTCTTAGGTTTTCGCGATTGTTACACATAGGAAATGAAACTATTTTCCGGATTTAAATCGCGTATATTTGTTTTTTCAAACAAACCGACGTTTCGCGCACTTTACAGATCCCATCCGTGACCATAATTTGTTATTATTATTGATTTAGAGATCGAACAAATACGCAGTAAAATCCCTTCGATCTAACTCGACTCGAACCAGCTTCCGTTAGCCAACTGCGGCTACAGCTCTTACCAAATGAGCTACATTTAGACTTTTAACTTCAACGTCAAAAAACTTTGCTATAAATACAATAGCCATAGCTTAATACAATACCTTAGTAAAGTAATTGCTAATTACATATCCGAAAAGATAGATAGATAAAACGTTTATTCACATCACACACACAACAATATAATACAGTAAATGGATTAAAAGAGAAACACAGAAATCAAAATGAAAAAAATAAAATAAAGACAAAAAAAAAATTATTAAAAAAATACGCAAAAACAAAATACTAACCCAACAGCTTGTGGGTGCTGCTGCTGCAATATAATTCAATAATTCTTGGATTTCAGAAAGAGGTATTATCCCCTCTATGTGTATTACTTACTTGAAGTTTACGTTAATGTACTCTGCCTAATCTGATTTGCAGAATAACAACGTTAATATTAGGGGTTAAAGTATGAAATTGCCGTTTTATTGCAATAGGTTCTTTGAATTTTCATAGAATCGTCATGGTTTGAGGTTTTCGAATGAAACTTTTTTCAAATGGTTTCTGTGATTTTTTTTTAATTAAATTTGAAACATTTGAATATCGACTTTCAATTGTTTTTGTTAT
>NW_020653731.1:6199533-6299587 GCF_003589595.1 Hyposmocoma kahamanoa
TATTAAATTTAGTTAAGACAATGACATCACATCCTTGAATAATCGGATGTTTTCTTTGAAAACATGCACATCAGAACATCGTAACTAAAATAAGCAATTGAACCCTTACCCAAACCGTATGTACATACATAAGGTTATAGTGTGAGGCGTATTTCCGGACAATCTCCGTCCAACCATTTTGACATATGCATGCCTCCGAAGTTCCGTAATTATGGACACACAACCACAGACAAAAAAGTCAATACCTCCTGGACTCTTTTACTTTTTAATTTTAGTGATGCGATGTGCTCTTTAGCTCCGATATTTATCGAGCCAACAGATTATGTAAAGAAGATTATTCAAATTCAAGTTGATAATTTTTGGTACCTGTCTAATAAATTATAACGAAATTTAATAAATTTTAAATAATTATAATAAATTCTTATTGTTTATTATAATGAATCATCGCATTCTTCTCCATATGAACGGGAATCCTCAATTGAACCCTCATTAACATTTATTAATTCTTGAATACACAATTTGTCAAACGCAACATCACGATCCCCATCACACCATATCTTCTTTTTTGAACCCGCTCACATTCATAATTAAATATTCTTCATAAATATAATCGATTGTTATGAAAAATCGAATCGGAAACGCATTAGAACGTCACTAATTGATTAGAATTCGAGCTGTCAAAAGTTAAATAAATGGTTGGACGCAGTTTAACACAGACCACATAAGTTTAAAGAGTTCTAAAAAATGATTTTGTATAAGCAAACAGTGGTCGTCATAAGCGACACGTCTACCTCAAAAAGTTGCAGTGCCACATAGAGATTTAAATCCTAAAGATCAGACAGGCACTGCCACTGTACCCGTCATTCTGAGATATAAAAATGCCAAGTCCCATGTGTCTGGAATTCCAACATCACCCATTACCTTCAAAAACGGAACGCAATAACGCTTACGTTTAAAATAACTCCGAATCTCAAAAACGTAAATTTATTTTTACGATCCGTCCTTTCAGACTGATCGAAACGACGAATTGACAAGTGTACATACAATAAATAAATAAATAAATCTCTCTCCTCCGAAAGTCCTCCGACATGATCCGATAATAGAAGGTTGCCAGATTAGAAAAGGGAGGGAGAATGCTTTATTACCGGGGGATATGTGGGTCTATTTGTCCTATCCGTGAAGACGTGGCTGATGAATATGATTTTGTAAGACACAATGGAGGGGTCAGAACCGTACCTTGTGAAGACACCTTGCACATACAGTATTGAGTTTATTATAATATCACAGTTTTGTTTTCGTATACACTTTTTGAATTACGAATGTAAATTAAAACCCTGCTTAAAATAAGCGGGGTTTTAATGCTATTGCTTTTTTTTTGGGTATTTGGCTTCTGTCCCACTGAGGACAATTCTGCCAGTGTCCGGGTTGAAAGATACACGGTATATTCACACAAAACAAAGATTGTTTGACTAACTACTTTGGATGAAAAGCGTAAACACATGCTGTGCACATAGTAAAAGTTATAACAGTATGTTATTTTGTTCAATATATTTAAATAGAATAAATAGTAGAGGAGGTTTTATATAGTAGTAGTAGTTATAGTAGACGAGAATGCGCTGCTTCCTATCAGTTGGATTTAAGCCCAAGTCGCCTTACAAAATGCCGTGTGTGAAGCGAAGAAGCACACGGCACGCAACATATCACAAAACACTTGCACACTCAACTGCCACTTAAACGGTCCACCCATTGCGCTGAAATTCACGAGAAATTCTCTTTGAGCAAAGATCTTTCACACGACTCGGATTAAAATTACACTTACGGGCAAAAATAAGGTGCACACGTTCAAAATTGCAAAGTTACGACGAAATAAGCAGCTCCGGTGCAAAGACTGTTTAAAGTATTCTTGCGTTCTCGTTTGTGTGCAGGTTTTGATATTGATATAATCTCAGTACAGAGTACTAAAAAACCGACCTCAAAAGTACGTGAAATTACATATAATTACCAAGTTTTATTGAAATCGGTTACCGGAAAGTGCGCAAGCCCGGATTCATCCTCTCGTTCGCCACTATACGGGACTTGACACAGGAGATAATAAAAATCGGTTCTCACTACTCAAAGTATATTATTATATATATAAGGTAGAAAAACGCCTTGAATTGAAAAATAATAAAATCAACCATTAAAATAATTGCTCCTTATAATAAAATTTAGGCGCTATTTATAAAAATGAATATTCATGCGTGAACAGCCACCCTTAGAGGTGGATGATTTTCTTCAAAATTACTTGGGACCACTATGGAGGTACCCTACAACCTACCCTGTACTAATACAAAGATGCCTATAAGTGTTCGACTTAGAAAAAATTCTTAGATCCGGTTGGATTCGTACCAGCGTCTTCTTGCAAACTTCAAATCAATAAACTTAATTGCAATTATTAAAGCGACAGCTCTAGTCAGCTGCTGGTAGCTGTAAACGTGGCTGAGTAGAGAAACGTATTTCTTAGATGGCGCTACGCAAAAAGCCGTTAAAAACCAAAACGAAGATCTGCAACAAGTACATTGAAAAAATTTTAAGTCCACTGGTTCGTTCCGTGGCTTAGTTGGCATAGTGTCTGTCACAATTTGCTAGAAGACGCTGGTTCGAATCCAGCCGGATGAAAGGATTTTTTTTTTCTGTTTTGATCTTTGTTTTAATAATTATAACAAACTAGTGGAGTAATTTCATACTTAATTTTCACTTCACTAGCTCGGAAAGGCTTTCTTTACCATTAGAAATTTGTGAGCAAAGCGTTTTTTTGCACGCTAGCGTGGAAAAGCTTTTTTGAAATTCGAACTTGACGATGGACTTTGGTGATTATTTGGTGACATTGACTTACAAATAAATGGACGACGGGTCTAATACAAAAACCACGAAAAAAATGTCCCAAGTCAACCTATTCCAAATTTAAATTGTAATGTCATCGCAGTATCGCGCTGTCAGTCGAACAAATGAAGACTAAAGCGGAGTTTGGCGCTCTGTATACGATTTTAGCGCCTTACAAGTGCGGACACTTTTTAGCGCGGACCCGACGTCCATATAATTGTAAGTCAATGTTTGGTGATGAAAAAAAAAGATAATGACACATTTGTACATTACTTATTTATGTAATATAAATCCGTTGATATATTTTGTTCTTATTATTGTTGACATTAAATTGACAATGATAACTAATTGTGTTTATTAAATTATTTTAATTCGTCAAAGAATTAAAATAATTTCACAATCACTTAATCACACAAAATAAAAGTACAAGTAAGAATAAAAATTGGTGAAGTGTAAATTCAGAATGCATCCGAATATAAACTTGTTTTTTTAATTATAAAAACTGGTGTTTTATAGTTCAACTACATTTCTTTCATCTACCATTTTTCTCGCTATAGTAGTGAGGTGAAAAGTTCTGTGTTTCGCTCGGCAGCAAAGTTGTTTTGCGTCTCGTGCCTAGAAACCCTCGCTACGCTCACGAATCAATCCTAGCTTCCTTCGCTTGCTCAGGTTTCAATACAAGCACTCGCGTCAATCAACAACTTTGCAGCCTTGCATAAGAAATAACTATTATATAACAGTATGTCTAACATTTAAAGTAAAATAGTAAGGCCAATGGTGAAATTAAAGGCGCGTGGGGTTTGTCAACTATACTATATATAACTGTGTGTCTCAAAGGGACGGTCGTAACCGCAGTGCCCTGAGTGGCACTGCAACTGTTAAGCATGGCTTGTTTGTCCCGTCACTATTTAAAAAAGAAATGTGCTAATCGATTGTTCTTTAATAGTGATCTTTAGCATTATTCTTTTATATTTTGGACGAACTTATTTGATAGATACTATAAGACGATTATTAAGATTAGAAAGAGAAATAGAAAATCATTTATTCTTTTAAAAATTGGCAAGCATTTAACCAAAGTTTCACCCCATAAGTAGTCATGTTCGAGTATTGAACACATTTACCAAGTGTTTTGACCTTTGACATTCAAATTCATGTTGTCAAATGAAATATTTTTTTAGAATTCCAAAATATTAAAAGAATATAAATCAAATATACAAACCTTAAACCTTTTATTATATAGTCTATTCAAAAACATCATAACATCAATGGCTACACCAGTTCTTTATTCGTTTGACTCGGGCATTACAAGACAGAAACCAGCTGTAGAAATGGAAGGATTTAATTAAGTTCTCTGTCAACGTAGTTCTTGTAGCGACTTCAAAAAGGAAAAGTTTCTTAATTCTGTCTATATGGATAATATGTGCTACAATTAATTATTGCCTTATGAAAAATGTTCTACGAGATTCTCTTTTATTATTGTTAATGATGGGTATTTGATAATAAAATAAACAAGACAATGCAAATCTATCCACACACAAGATTTAACTGCAAAAGGGCTGTCACTAAATGGCTTAAAAATCTAAACTACAGAAAATCTCTTAATTTTTCCAACTTAAAATTATTATCAGTACCAAATTAACGTAGTATATTCTTTCTTTGTGGCTAAATCGGGTTTCACACACAAATTTACACACTCATACTTAATTACACACACGCACGCACGCATGCACGCACGCACACTCACACTCAAAGACTCACAAACTATCTCTCTCACACACACACACACACTCGCTCACACACACACTCGCTCACACACTCACTCACTCGCGCACGCACACACGCACGCACGCACGCGCACTCGATTGTGCGTTTCACGAACGCGCATTTGCATCGGTGCTAAAAGTCACCGTGTGTAACCACTCTTAACCGTCAGATGAATGCTACACTTGCGATTTATAGGTGATTGCTTCGATGAAAACGCGCAACTGCGTCAATACAAACGCCTATGAATGCAAGTGTCAAATGCAGTCACGCTTTTGTATCGATGCAGTCGCGCGCTTGCATCCCGTTTGCATCGCTGCTTAAAATCACGCGCGTGTGTAAAGATAAACAATTAGCGACTGCATCGCTAACCGAGTGCTGTTGACTTCATAAAATAATAGTTATCTAAGTCCAAACGTACTTACTTTTGGTCCAGAGTGTGGAGGGGATCTTTAATACAGGTCTCCTAGTACCGACGCCAATCTCTCACACACTTTATGATGTAGCAATATTTAGATAAGTCACCACTGAAATATATTAAGACTTTGTGAGAGAATCAAAATGATCTTTGCAAACAGACCAACCAAAAACATCTAGCCAGTCAATAAATATCTAACTTCTCAATGAACTTAAAGTGACCTCTCTATTATTCTCAGACGCATTTCAATATGAACCCAAGGTGAACCATAAATTTAACAAGACAGTGTTGAATTTTAACAAACCAAAAGCGTCTGATGCTTTTGCTTACTTTGTATTCTCAGACCACTTTCATGCCACCTGCACAAGGATCGTTCGTCAACCGTATCTGCAATGCTTCTCCCGCAACGGAGTGAGATTGATTAATTTATATTAAAGTAGGATACGGAGACATTATATTGTTTATTTTAGTCCTTATTTGTTATTGCTTAAATATAAAAAAGGGGAATACGTGGGTAAAGTGACTACTAGTAAGTTAGAAATGGAACTCGGAGCATAAAAAAATCTTATCACAAAAATGATCTATGATGATGTTTGGAATAAATATTATAAATAATATTTTTTTTTACGCACACACTTAACATAGCCCCGCACTAGGGAAACCCCGTCTCGCGGGTGCCATGGACACACATATAGACAACCACAAATTACACCCAAACTCACGAGAGAAACAAATATTTCTTATAGGTCATACAAATATTTCTCCCGGCCCGGGAATCGAACCTGGGACCTCTGCGTTGCAGTCCGGCATGGTAACCGTTCGGCCACAGAGGCAGTTAAATATATAATAAAGGTGTACAAATGTTTATTTACAAAGAACAACCCTTAAAGTAGCTCGTTCATTGTTCTCAGAGAAATCAGCCTTACGAATGAGCAGTAGAGTTTAAGCAATATGACGCTTTCAAGTATAATTTTACCTTTCCATTCAAGTTTCTGGCTTTTCTTAAAAAAAAATGCCAACGTGTAGTCGGTTGTGGCAGTAACTCTTTTTTTCTGTTTAATTAATGTTAACACGGGGGTCTTACTATGAACTCCTATTACGATTTAGTTTAGAATATAAAATAATTCGTAGTGAGACAACGATACATAAAGTGTACTTTATCATCTCGCTTTTTTATCGTTGCGAACCTATACTAAACTGTAATTTGAGGTCATAAATCCTGCTCTTTGGTCTGTTCCGGTTTCTAGAATAATACAAAACAACACAATATACCACCTCCACTAGAGTACATAAATAAATAAGTTTTATAATTTAAGATTGTTAATACTAATCAGTACAATAATAGTCAATTATTAATTTTAAGAGGGAATTTTCGTACCTTTGAAATAAAGAATATTTAACTTTGACTTTGGTGTTTTCATTCTATATGATACTGTCAGTAAAAAAGATGACCGGCTCATCTATGTTTTTTTTATAACACCAAGTGAAAGGACGAACAAGTCGTGCGCCTGGTGGTAAGCGACACGCGTATCCATAACAGTTGCAGTGCCACTCAGCGCTTTAAATAGCAAAGATCTTATGGGCACCGCCTCTGCGCCCGTCACCCTGAGACATAAGTTGACAATGTGACTGTAATTTCATCAGCACCCTTACCCTTCTAAACCGGAACGTAGTAATGCTCACGTTACTGCTTGGCGGCAAAAATAGGTAAGTTGGCAGTACTTTCCTGGACAAACTCTATCACAAGGAGCTCCACAGCTACTAAAATGAAACCGTCTCCAATGATCTCATAATTATATTGACCGTCTCTAACAATTTTAACACGTATACGATTTGACGAAAATGTCAAATGTATTTACGTCACTATCTTCTACGAGAAAGTTATTATTTACGTCACTATGTTCTACGAGAAAGTTATTGACAATAAGTAGAAGAAAAAGAAAGACAAACATAGGAAAAATAAAAAAGTGAATCTCGCAAACGTACGCTCCATTAGCAAGTCCTAATTATAATATTCGTCCTGAAAAAGTTACTTGCTCCATTTGGCATGTTAATTAATGCGTGAACAAAGTTTGGGACACAAACGAATTTGCAAATAGGTAAGCAGATTTAAATTTTAAATTCAGGTAGGATTAGGTTCGTCATTTGTTGCTGTTATAGAGTAATTTGAATCACGTTCAAGAGGGGGCGTGTTTCTATTGTGTTAACCACGACTTTGAAAAAACATAATTATAACATTTTTATTAAATAAAACTAACATCAAAAGTTTGTAGAATTAAATCTATTTGCAAAGTTTTATTGAAATCGATTAATGGAAAGTTTGTAAAATCAGATAAAGTGGATTGATTTATCCCCTAATTTGCCACCTTTAAATAGGGAACATTTTCTATAAATTTCAATGAGACCACTACTAAGGCATCCCCTTTCTAACAAAATAAAGAAGCATCGAAATCGGTTCACAAATGTCGGGGTAATCGTGTAACACACACAAAATAACATAACTTTTTTTATTAAAAAAATCAAAAGTTTGTAGAATTACATCTATATGTAAAGTTTTATCGAAATCGGTTAACGGAAAGTGCGCGAAACCATATTCATCCCCTAGTTTGCACTCTTAGAGGTGGAATATTTCCTTCAAATTTAAATGGGACCCATATTGAGGACCCATACTCTTTTCAACAAAAAAAGAATCATTCAAATCGGTTCACAAATCGCGAAACGTAAATAAAGAAAATACAGTCAAATTGAGAACCTCCCCCTTTTCGAAATCGGTTAAAAATTTTACACGGTCGCATGTGTAAAATGTTGTAACGGCAAATTGTTAAGCGCGTCTAACGATCGCAACTCGTACAAAAATTTGCCACAGAAACATTTAAGCAACTGCAACATGGTAAACTTGGTTTTTTTTTAATTTGTGTTGAATTGATATTCAATTATACTCCCGGACACATAATTCGAGTCATCTCGCATTTTTGTCGTAAAGGGATAGAATACAAAAATAGTGTTATCATCGAAGAAAAAGTTTTCCCCCGGTTTTGCAAATCCCAATTCTCAACAAAGACTTATGAAAAGACGCTTAGCGCTTAGTATACTAGTTGCAAATTTGCGTAATAACGTAATAAACGTTTTGATCAATCAAACATTATTTAAGCTTAGGGCACTTAATACTGAAAATGCGTGGTGGCTCGAATTATGTGTCTGGAAGTGTATTTTTTGTGAAAATATTCCACGACTTTGTTATAATTTTTAATACAAAGACCGAACACTTAGAAAAAATTCCTTCGATCCGGCCGGCAACATTGACAACGTTATTGTTATACAAGTTCTTTCAGGAACATAATGGGCATAATATATGGAATAAAAGACTAAAGCTGTAAGCTAACAACCTTACTGAATGAAAGGTCACAGACGAATGGAGCGGTGGCACACGTCACAAATTACATACAAAAAGTGCCTGTTAAGACACTAAAACATTTACAATTATGTTATATTACATTTTAAACTACTTAAAACTATAGGCGCTGTTGCCTTTCTCTAGCTCCACAGAGAGCTGGTTCTGGTGACCAGGTAGATGGAGTGTGGATTTCATGAGTGGAGTTGATGCGGCCGCAACACAAGTTAAGGATTACTTTCATTAATTTATTATTTAAATTTCATTTGATCAACTTGTTTATTATATTTTTACTGTCGCGTCCTCATTTTCATGCCGTTGCAATTTTAACGAAAGCAAAATTTTGTAATTATCTCCGTGGCCAAACGGTTACCGTGCTGAACTACCATGCAGAGAAATATTTGTATGGAATACATTTATTTCTTTCGTGAGTTTGGGTGTAATTTGTGGTTGTCTACGTGTGAGTCCATGGCACTCGTGACACAGGGTTTTCCTAGTGCAGGGTTATGAGTGTGTGCGATGTATAGGTCTCTGTGACACTGTTTCTACTTTGTTATATTTTTTAAAACTGAGTGACGGGACGAACAAGTCGAACACCTAATGGTAAGCGACACGCCTGTCTATGACAGTGACAGTACTACTCAGAGCTTTAAATCACGAAAATCTGAGGGCCACTGCCGCTGCGCCCGTCACCCTGAGACATAAGTTGACAATATGGAACGCAGTAGTGCTTACACTACTGCTTGGCGGCAGAAACAGATAAGGTAGCCAAACTTCCCAGGACGAACTCTTTCACAAGGAGCTCTAGTGCTACTAAAATTATGTTGGTTGTCCAAAATATAAATAAATAAAAGTTAAATCTATTCCATCATACAGTCAAGAAAACATCAAGTTCACACTTTAAACTTTGTCCCGTTCTTATCGCAAGAAGCATAGAGTAGAATTTAAATCTTAATTGTTTATATTATGGACTTTGGTACAACGCAAAAAAGAACGAGCTTATGATTTTCAAGGCAGGCACTAAATTGTATTCTGTTGTGCCTCACGTTAAATTTGCTGATATTCTTTTTCTATTTTGCCTTACAAAAAGTGGAACGGTTTAAATAACTGGGGCATTGGGTCACTGATGATCTAATGATAATTTAGATACAGAACGGGAGCGCTGTCTGTACGGTGTAATATGTTGGCACGGAAGTTTGCACGTAGTAGCGACCAGGTTAAGGTTTTGCTTTTTAAAGCATATTGCCAGTCCTTCTACATGGTGTAGCCTGTGGTCAACTTTATGCAGCGTGCATACTGCGCACTGCGCGTCCAATATAACAATGCTTTTAGGGTGCTATTTAAGTTACTGTAGTACCTCCACTATGTTTGCTGGGGCTCGTATAGATTGCTTTTATTCAGTTATACAAAAGCGTTGTGCCTCACTCCTGACTCGGCTACGAGGCAGCACGAATGGCATCCTTAGTACCCTTGCCGCTAGATGGGACTCTCCGATGGTGAGGCGCTGGATGCAGCTGCATACGGCTTCAAGCCGGTACCTGCGCTTCGAGCCTTTCTACAGGGGAATCTCATTAATAAATATTAAAACGTACTTTCCTAGTTGTTACTAACACTAATTTTTAAGTTTTTAAGTTATTTTGTTACTAACACTATGGATTTATAGTCCGAAATAAATGATTATCATTATTATTATTATTATTAATGGCTTAGCGTGCTTTTAACCCTGTACTTATTCACTAAGTTTTAAGCTTAAACCTTATTTAGTATATAAACTTATTTATTTTGGCGCTAAGCTTATAGTGTGTCCCCTTGTGACCTTTGCATTATTTATCTATTTACAAACTGTTAGTATTAATTATATATACCTTCCACCTTACTTACCTATAAGATCTAAGAGAATTCATTTCAAAAATATCCAGCACAAGCTCATATATTTTTAACCAACTTCAAAAAAAGGAGGAGGTTCTCAATTCGACTGTATTTTTTTTGTATGTACGTTATGCGGTAACTCTGTGACCCGATTCTGATGATTCTTTTTTTCAAAATAATCAGGTTTAGAAGAAAAAGGTTTGTTGGAAAGAGGGTGGTCACTAGTGGCCCCATATAATTTTGAAGAAAATATTCCACCTCTAAGGGTGGGTGTTCACGCATGAAGACTTATAAATTTTATAAATAGCGCCTAAATTTTGCAAGGAGCAATTGTTTTAATGGTTGATTTTGCTATGCTCCAATTGTAGGCGTTTTTCTCTAGGTATACCTTAAGTAGTTAGCACCTATTTTTATTATCTCCTGTGTTAAATTCCGTACCATAATAACTACATAATAAAAATCGGTGCTTAGTAAATCACTAGTTCGCCACTATGGCGAACTAGGGGATGAGTTCGGTTTTTAGCACTTTTCGGTAACTGATTTCAATAAAACGTGGCAAATAGATATAATTCCACGAACTTTTGCGGTCGGTTTTGTCAGTACTCTGTGCTGAGACTATGTTAACTTCAATAGTATAAGTGAACTCACATATTTTGTATTATCAATGAAATTCAACGAATGAATGCTTTTTACAGCTACTTTGAGAAGTTTCGGTCCTCACTTACCGCTATCTTAACTTCGGCACTAAACTTTGCACTTTCATGCACGTGAGACGCACTGTTGGGTCCCTAGCAGCAAAAACTTGTTGTTTTTGCCTTTTTGCATAATATACGCCTTATCCACGAAATCTGCGTCTCAGTTTTCTACGCACACCTCGGCTGAGCAACGCTACATATTTAAATTTGATATTTCTAAATATTATTTGACACATTTTTTGTAATTTACAACTAAATATATTTTAAATTTAAAATGTTCTTATTTCTAAAACATACATATATCTCCCTATGAAATTGCTTCTTATTATTTTTGCACGCACATAATAAGTATGGGTAGGTTTATGTAGTATACAACAACAAAGATATTACAGTAATATTAAACGAAAATTCAACTTTTTTATGCATTTCAAGCCGCAGGGAAAGCTGTAAATAATAAATAATACCAAATGAGAACAGAACCGCAGTCCCACTTCTCCAGAATGTCTTGAACCCTGCTCTATGTTTATAACTCGAATTTTCTTCCTTGGTAATAGTCTATACAATTCGTACCTCGTATCCTTAATACTTATAATAAAGTCAGATGTGGAACATACGTCAAAGTTATAAAAAATAATACGAAGTACATGAAACAAATCACAAAAAGACTCTAAAATAACTTTCATATTTAAGTATAAAAAGTTGCAGGCTAATAAAAGTTGCAGTAGAGCTCATTGTGGAACCTTCCCTATTTCAATCAATACGCAGTAATGTGATCATTACTGCGTTTCGGTTTTGAAGGGTAAGGGTGCTGGTTTTTTTTTACAATATCAAGCGACGGGACGAACAAGTCGTGCGCCTGATAGTAAGCTACACACCCGTCCTTAACAGTTGCAGTGCCACTCAGAGCTTTAAATAGCAAAGATCTGAGGGGCACTGACACCGCCACCCTGAAACATAAGTTGACAAGTCCCATGTGCCTGGAGTTTCACCAGCACCCTTACCCTTCAAAGCCGAAAAACGGTAATGGTGACATTACTGCTTGGTGGCAGAAATAGGTAAGGTAGCAATACTTCCCTGGACAAACTCTTTCACAAGGAGCTCTACTGCTACTAAAAATTAATTGAAATTAATGGTGAAATTTCAGGTACGTGGGATTTGTCAATTTATGTCTGAGGGTGATGGGAGTAGTGGCAGTGCCCCTCAGATCTTTATGATTTAAATCTTTGAGTAGCACTGTAAGTTTTACGAACAGGCGTGTCGCTTACCACTAGTTGCACGACTCGTTCGTCCCGTTAGTTGGTATAATAAAACAAATCGTTCGCAGAGTCTTTAAATCCTTTCCTGAAAAATTGTCATTTTGCAGATGTGACCTTATTACAAACAAGGGTGCGACATATCGTCATTATTTCTCTTAAGGATAGAAACTCCGAAATCACAGAAGTTACGATACCGGTATATTTTTTCGCTCACGTCTATATGCCAGACCTTTAATATCCGCTCTATTCCGGTAAAAATATACGAGTGGCATTTTTTGCCGGCAATTTTTACGGACATCCTCAATCTGGTTGAATTATGTACGGCAAGAAAGACTTTTCCCCACACTTCGTTCCAAGTGTCTAATTAGAGAATATTATCATAAAATTGTAAACAGAAATGATACAGTAATACGATCACGCTATTTATAAAACCATGTCAACGAAACCGAAAGATTGTTTAAGAAAAATTGATAAGTGAAGTTCTCTCAATACTGGTGGTTAGTTACATTGTGGTGTAATATTTCCGAGGGAGTTGAAAAAATGGCGCGCGGCCCGGATTGCGCCAGTACGCATTTATCAAGACCGGAATCTCAGATAGGGATGGGAAAAATGTCTGCATTCCAGTTATGTTACCTTTACGTTCAACAGGCGAAAATAGAAATACGGCACCGTGTAGAGGTTTTCTCCAACACAGTAGTCATTCTTATTACATCACTGAATATACAGGAAGCTGTTATGGTTAATAAGTCGTTTTTGTCTGGAATAGCAACTTATCTCAAATCACCTAATTTATCTACAAAACTAAGACGTATAGTTATCGATATCGTAGACGATGCGTTGCGTCGTCCCAACGTTACGCAACGCAGCACCTCTCCCCGCTTCGTCTCCTGGCCCCTTGTCCGTTGCACAGGCGTTACGTTCGTTGCCGCGCACCGTTTCAACGCACCATATGGCAAGTATTTCTAATTGTAGTACAACGCAGCGCCTCTGCTCAGGCGCCACAACGCCGCTACAACAACAAATCGTATGGCTTCGGTCTAGGTCAACGAATTGTATACCGCCCCAAGCTGTACGATGAAAAACATGTTATTTTAAACCTTATTGAAAAATACTCTGAATTTGACAATTTAGTGTCATATTTGATGATATAAAAATATATAACATGATCGAGTTCTTAGGTTTTCGCGATTGTTACACATAGGAAATGAAACTATTTTTCCGGATTTAAATCGCGTACATTTGTTTTTTTTTCAAACAAACTGACCACGGTTGATCGTGACCATGGGACCTGTAAAGAGCCCGAAACGTCAGTTTTGTTGAAAAAACAAATACACGCGATTTAAATCCGGAAAAATAGTTTCGTTTCATATGAATAACACGGTCATTGAGAAGCAAAAGTACTTATTCTACATTGTACCATGAAAATATGAACTTAAGCAAAAAATGAACAGTGTCGCTTTTCTTGCAAAACAAATAAAATCAGCACGTACCGATAAGTGGACGAGCAATCTTATGATTTAATATATCCAAGACACATTCATCTTGGAGGAAATCCTTGCTTAACACCGAGGCATAAAATAGACTGACTACAATATCTAAATATCGATATACCTAGTATAATAAAAATTCTGCTTTTAAAAATTCCTTTACTAACACCAAGCGCTAGGACATCACTGCGTTGAATTTCGTAAATAAAATGTATATTTTAGTTTGTTCAAGATTGATTAGCCAGCTTTGCCATTACTTCAGTTTGCTCGAAAATTGCTTTTACTCCTTCTGTTAAATTCATCTATTTCCACCTCTTCTTTTGTTTTAAAGTCTGACAGAGATAAAATAATCTTATTAAGAATCTCGCCTTGAAGTAACGGCTGTTAATGAATAATTCTGAAATCGTACCCCTACAAGCAAAAGGTCATAAAGTGCAAGTCCATTTGAAAAACTTCTTCCGTGTTCAGAAGTTTCAATTAGAGATTTGCTATATGATTGTTCCGCGGCAGAGTTTTAAAAGAAAGCGCCATTACTATGGTCAATAACTTTTTTTCACAATACCAAGGTGACAGACGAACAAGTCGTATGCCTGGTGGTAAACGACACAACAGTTGCAGTGTTACTCAGAGCTTTAAATCGCAAAGATCTGAGGGGCACTGCCACTGCGCCCGTCACCTTAGATATAAGTACTGACTTTATAACCTATTGTTACGCAGCTAGCACTAAACAAAATATCTTTAACAATACTTAGTGTTCTTGTTTATGTGAATAGTTCGTTTTAATTTTGTTACTGTTTCGTACTTCGAGAATACTTCTTAAAATTGACGTTTCTTATCAATACTTTTTGTTACGTTACGTACGAGTAGTAACATGGTAGTAACCAAATAAATATCTCAAAAAAAAAGTTGAAAATGTGCCTGTAATTTCACCGTCATTTATTGGTTGTAGAAGTACAGTCCATGCACTTTCATTGAAAAAATAATGTAAAATATTTTATTTTTATTGAATATCATTATATTTTTACTACCATGATATTCATCTATTTTTTTGTGAAAATACACAACTAGTTTTTTTTTAATATTATGTATACTTACTGTTTGTGATCACTGACTGATTATCATATGGGGAGCCAGCCCGTGCCCACGACTAGTGTAACCTGGTCGACATGTCTAGGAAATAGGTAGGTGTGAAAATGTCTATTAAATTTTAAAACGTGTTTATTCCCGTTTTGAAATATTTGTACAATGCAATGCGAAAGTTTAATAATGCAATCATAAGCTATTCATATTTATAAAGTTTTTTAAGAAATTTATTCTAAAGACATGAGTTCAGAGCACGGAAATGACGACGAGCAACTGCTGTTTGATACTGGGTAACTGGATCTTCTATGCAGAATGACGGGGTCGAGAGGAAGGGTAGAGTCGCGCCGGAGAAAAGCCCTCTGGATAAAGAGTTGTCTCACAGATGGTATCCCATGTTCTGAGTATTATCTACCGGTAGGAAAATCCCTTCGCTTGTAGAACATCATTTTTATTTCATCCTGTGGGCTCTCTCAAGGATTATTTAAGTTGTTTGTAGATTCCCCCCCAGATTTCAGCCCGTTGCACCAAGTACCAAGTACCAAGATTCCTCCCCAAATTGGCAAATACTGCGTTTCGGTTTTGAAGGGCAACGGGTAAAATTACAGACACATGAGACTTGACAAGTTATGTCTCAGGGTGACAAGCGCAGTGCCAGTGTCCATCAGATTTTTGCGGTTATAGGCTCTGAGCTGCACTGCAACTGCTAGAGGCGTGTCGCTCAACTCCAGGCGCATGACTTGTTCGTCCCGCAACTTGGCATAATAATAAAAAAAACCCTTATTATTATTCGGCATTATCTTTCAAAAACTCAAGAAGAAGCGAGAAAAACTGTTTTGCTAGATCAAAATTTTACGTATTTACTATTTTAACATGATCACATTACCTCCATACCAAAGTTCAATTGATTTAGTGGAATAGTTTTCGGATTAGAGTGATTTTGGTGACTAGAGCAGAAAATTTTCTATAATGATTTTACAAAAACTATACGATACACCTAAGGACATTGTCTAAAAAATGTGCTAATTCGTTATACGGTAGGATGTACTTTACCTGATCATATAAAATCATGAAAACAGACTAAAATAGAAGTTTGCATAATTTTTAGAATTTGAAAATTATTTGTTTTAATCTAATATGTGACTGCATACGTCTGTGCCTTTTATAACATTTTAGTTCGAGCTGGCAATCTGTTTTAAAAAAACGTAAATAACGTAAATGTTGTGTTGTGAAGCGATATTTATTCGAGAAATAAATTATCGTTGTATCTATTTCCTCGCAAATGTGATGAAAAACACTGTGTGTAGCACGGGCGGCAAAAATTCTAAACCTCAAATCATTAAAGTCTTCAGCCTTGGGCTTCGGGCTTCTAACAAAGTCTCATTAGTACTTTCTTAATAATATATTAAATTTAATACACAATGTACTATTACCGTTCGTACAGAACATCCGCTTAGGTTATCCACTTCGCATTGTTAAGTGTCTTAGATCTCACCGATCATTCACCACGTTTACGTACTTCAAAATACTATTCAACAATTTTCCTACTATGTAACTCATTACTTCCACCTCAGTTCTACGTCGAATCAAATACGCCTCCAATGTACAGTAGGTGGCATATTCGAACAATATTCTATGCATACGAGATGACTTACGAATTTAGCATAAGGATTTCTATTTAGATTTTCACAAATTGCTTTTAACTGTATTTCGTTTTGTTGGTATTTTTTTCATATTGTGATTGTGTGTCTGTAGACGAGCTTAAAAAAAGGTATACGAAATACAATTTAATGAATAATTACTTAAAAGGAACTTTGATTTTACCTTTTGTTATTATTACATATCTTTTTATATATAAAAAATAAGTGCGCTTTGGATCTCCATCCTACTTGATGGAAAGTGACGATAAGGTCGACAGTGGAGCATGTACACCTAAATAATATCTATCCACTCTCGTCTTGAAAAGACCTAAGTTATATCGTTCAGGGAATTAGTCTGCAGGCAGGGAAATCCGCTCCATATTCGTAACGCTTCGTGAGAATCTGAAATGTTCACGACATATGGATGGAACACTAGTCCTCCGATGATGCAAAGGGGAAATTGACACCGTGGAGTTCGGTCGCATAATCTCCGTGATATATCCTGAAAATGTGTTATTATCGTATACTTAAATTCATCTTTCGTTAACATTGACTTACAAATAAATGGACGACGGGTCTAATACAAAAACCAAGAAAAAAATGTCCCAAGTCAATCTATTTAAACGTAGTGATATGTAAAGGAATATGAAAAATCTAAACCGTTGAATTTAAATTGTAATGTCATCGCAGTACTGTCTAATTTTGCTTGCTTCGCTGTCAGAAGAAACAAACGAAGACTAAAGCGTGAATGACGCTCTGTGTACGATTTTAACGCCCTATAAGTTCGGACACTTTTTAGCGCGGACCCGACGTCCATATAATTGTAAGTCAATGTTCGTTAACCATAATGAAAAACCTAATTAATTATTCTATTTATAAACAAAACATCCTGTGTGATATCAACTCGCTTGTCTACCACAGATGAACTTAAAATAAGGACTATACGAGTAAATCTTAAGAGAGATCACACTTAATTAAGTTGTTTGGTATTAAGAAAGTTTTAAAATTTTGACTTGAGTGAAATAAGTCTATAAGAACAATTTATTTTTACTAAAACCATTTATAGAGAACTGTATACTTCCCTAATACTCTAGACAATGAAAATCGCAGATTTCCCAACAATGACACTTTGTAAAGATGTTGCAATGGTTATACCTCTATAGTTTTATATGTAGACAACCAGTACCTATATTTTAAGATAGTTTTTGAGTCTATTCGCGAACTGTAGTACTTAGAACATAAATTAAAATTTTTAGTGAACAATGAAAAAACTACAAACTAACGCCTTAATTTTACAAAAAATATAAACATGGCGGATTGCACGCTAGCTACATGATCACATTCCCTCCATACCAAAGTTCAATTGATTTAGTGGAATAGTTTTCGGACTAGAGTGATTTTGGTGACTAGAGCAGAAAATTTTCAAAAATATACAATAGAATTAATAACTTCTTTTTATAATACCATGTGACGGGACGAACAAGTCGTGTGCCTGGTGGTAAGCGACACGCCTGTCCATAACAGTTGCAGTGCCACTCAGAACTTTAAATCGCAAAGATCTTAGGGGCATTGCCACTGCACTCGTCACCTTGAAACATAAATTTACAAGTCCCATGTGTCTGTAATTTCACCCTGGAAGGGTAGGGTGCTGGTGAAATTACACGGAACACAGTAATGTTCACATCAACATCTCCTACTTTGCCACCCTTAGAGGTGGAATGTTTTCTTCAATTTTAAATGGGATCTCTACGGAGGTACCTTCTTTGAAACAGAAAAAGAATAATCAAAATCGGTTCACAAATGCTGGAGAAATCGCATAACAAACACCAAAATATAGTCGATTTAAAAACCATCTAAATTGAGCAGAACGCATCGCAGCGCTGTAGTCGGTATACAAGATAATATGGTGTTTCCCATTGGTCAGATTGATGGTTAGACTGGTCTGGCCAATGGGATTTTAGATTATTATAGAAAAATGTATAATCAAGGTCAAAACAGTTTTACATTTTATTATATACTCTACTTTCTAAATTCATACTAAAAGTGAAGATAAAAGTTCACTCACGCAAATTTCGTCTGTTTGTAAATCGTACAGATGTGTGTAGAAGTTTGAAAAAACTTGTTTCTCTTATACGAGCTTGGGGACTTTTTGCCAGAATCAGGTTTAATCACATGGACGAAAATTTGGGAATAGGTTAGTGTCGAATCAGAACCTTACGATAACTCAGTTGCCGACTTATTCGATTATATATCGTACGATTTCGTTTCATTTTTATTCACAACACCCGACCGAACGTCAAACTGTCGTATTCGAAACCGAACCGAAATGACGTCACACTCGAGCTTCTCGGCCGGCAAAGGCTACAATCGTTATTCAGAACATAGTTATCGAATGAACGTCCTATTGTTTACAAAGCAAGAATTTATTATGGATATCTCTTATTATTTTAAATAAAGTCTGGATTTAGTTAAATTTTATCAATTTATTTTAATGCAAGAATAATGCATTCCTATATTTTAGGTCTTTAAAGACTTACAAATGCATATAAAAACATTTTCATTTTTCTTATAATCTATTTCATCGACTAACTCCGTAAACGCTGTTGGATTACGATATCGTATCTAAATCCGAATTGAACATTTAACTCAGAACTTTTTGAATAGCTCTGAAAGCGCCCTTCGATTCCAGAACGTTTTCCAATCGCACCGGGGTCCGGGTGCCATAGCTTTCACCCTTATTTTACAATAAAAACCTGTCAACATCAAAACAACAAATATAACGAAATAATTTGTACCGTTGTTAGTATAGTAAAGACAAATGTGAACGTATGTCAAAAGTGTTTTTATCACATGGAAATGATAAAATATACATGAAATAAATTATGTATTATAAATGTCACATTTTGTAACTCTCTTAAATATCTGTGACTGACCTTTCCGACGTCAGGCCATGATTTCTCACAAAAAGCAATATTTTTGGACAACTAAGTTGTAAATCTATAAAATAGCACTGACATATTAAACCTTAACAATTATCCCATTGACTTACAATTATATGGACGTCCGCGCTAAAAAGTGTCCGCACTTGTAAGGCGCTAAAATCGTATACAGAGGGCGACATCGTATACAGTAGAACAAATGAAGACTAAAGCGGAGGCTTTAGTCTTCATTTGTTCTACTGACAGCGCGATACTGCGATGACATTACAATTTAAATTTCGAATAGGTTGACTTGGGACATTTTTTCGTGGTTTTTGTATTAGACCCGTCGTCCATTTATTTGTAAGTCAATGAATTATCCAGAAAAAATTGTCGAAAAAGATTCTAGTCAATGATAAAAAAAAAACAACCGTTGTTGTTTAAAGCCAAGGCGGCTTTCTATTAAAAAAAAACTTTACTTTTCCTCTGTCCTATTTACGAATTTCGAATCAGAAGACGCGTTTCATAACAACCGCTCCAAAAGAACTTTTGTGAAAACCCGAAACGTTACATATAGGTCAAACCATGACGTGTAATTGGTGTGCAGTCGTACCTATCTAGCCCCGCATTGTTTGTTGGCAATAATACGCGATATATCTCTTTCACCTCGCAACACAATGTACTCTCATTGTTGACACTGTTTCTTGTGCACCATATGTAAATATTATTTAATACATTTATTCCTTTAAAAACTCAATGTTACGAAGTATAAAACACACAATAAATAGTACAGCAAAAATCAAGACACACGTACAGCGGATACGGCTGTTATTTAAATAATTATAATAAAAGAAACCGACCTCAAATAACATCGTGGTATTATGTCTATTTGCTAAGTTTTGAAATAGGATACCGGAAAGTGTGCGAAACTGGATTCAACCCCAAGTTTGCCACCCTTAGACGCGGAATATTTTCTTCAAATTGAAATGGGACCAATACTGAGGTACCCTCTTTTCATCAAAACCGGAACCCGGGAAACCGGAGTAATCGCCTAACATAACACAAAAAACACAGTGGAACCGAGAACCTCCTCGTTTTTGGAAGTCGGTTAAAAAAGAAAACTTGAGCTTGAAGTACCAGCGACATTCCAGTGTCAAAGAGATACAATCCATATTATATTCAAATTCCAAGCAAATATAAGACTACATCACAATTTGTTAAAATGGTTTCTTGATTTTTGAATTTTTCTTTTTATAAATGTGATTTAGTTAAAAAATGTATATAGTTGGAATAAATTGCGAAAGGTATGTAGCGTAAATTGTAACATGTTTTTTTTTGGTAAATTGAAAATAAGGTAGTTAATAGGTTTTGTAACTATAGTTCAGAATAGTGTGGTTTGCATTAATATTAGACATAACTTTTTGATGGCTGCTTGAAAAACCTTCTAGTCAGCCACTATCATGGGATCTGTAAAGAGCTTGAAACGCTAATTTGTTTAAAAACAAATTAGGTAGGTAGATAAAAAAATGTGTCATTTAATTTTTTTTTAATCAAGTCATAATTAAAATATGTTTCACAAGTAATGTGCAGTACATTTTTATTTATAGAATCCCTATAATTGAATTATTAATCAGAATTCAGATTCTGTGACTAAACCGCATAGGTAGACTACATTTTTTTATTCTTTGATTTTATAGTCTAATAATGTGCGATTTGTATTGCTTATTTAGCAATTAAGTGTTTTAGTGTAGTTAAATACTACATGCATTTTAATTATATCTATGTACATAGCGACCTAAAGGTATTGTTGTATTAAAGTAATTGCAATGACATTTTGTCAAACACTAGTATCGACTGTAGCGTCCTAACCGCGAATGAATTTGAATGCGGTCGCTGACTGCAATATTTCCACTCGCACTCCCAGATTGCATTTCATGACATTTCATACGTCCCACTGACTGACGTTTCAAATATTATTTCGAGTATTTGGGAAGATTCTTGTTATTGTTAATGCATTTTGTGATTTGAGAAATTTTATTGTTCGGAGACACAGGAAACATTTTATACTGTCGATACGTTGGAAATAAGTTGATATTACAAAGACATTGAAATTGCCTCCGTGATCGAACGGTTACCAAGCTGGATTGTCATGCAGAGGATGCGCGTTCGATCCCCGGACCGGCATAATATTTGTGTGGCCTACTTTTATTTCTCTCATGAGTTAGGACGTAACTTGTGGTTGTTTGTGTGTATGTTAATAGCACCCGAGGCACAGGGTTTTCCTACTGCGGGGTTATGAGCATAAAAATAACGATAACATAACGCATGTTGTTACTGTTGTTTCATTTAAAAACTTAAGACTCAGAATTTTATACACCAAGTCGTGATGTAAATAATTAAAACTCGAGTTCTTAGGTTCTAATTTTTTAAATCTATCTAGGATCTAAGTAAATCTGTGAGTCAGCAGTGACCATGGGAATCACATAGGAACCGTAAAGAGTCAAAAATTTTGGTTTGTCCAAATAAACAAGTATGCGCAATTTATGTACATTCGAAAAATTGTCTGTTTAATAATTTTTCGTGCAAATTATAAGTGACAGCCACAGACTTAGTGGTGACAGCCATATTAAGTGCTGTTGTTTATGAGCACCACTATTGCAAATTTGTACATTTTTGCCATAAAAATTGTGTTAATTGCAAATATCGTTGTTTAGTTGAATTATTTCTACATCTTTACATTCTTATGGCAATGTTCTCAAATAAAGCTCATCATCATTAACCCATTTACACCTGTGCCCAGCAGTCCCACAGCTGTTTCCTCTCTAGCAAGGTTCAGGCCGTAGTCCTCCCCACTGGCCCAATGCGGGTTAGGGACATCACACATTTCCCTTTTCCGAGAGTTGTGAACCTTCATCGACATGCAGGCTTTTTCATGTTGTTTTCCTTCACCGAGAAGTACGTGATAAATGTCAATTTAAATTTCGCATATAAATTCCGAGAAATCCAAAGGTCTTTGCTTTAGGCGGTACGTCAACCCATTAGCTTACCTTGGCTTCAAATAAAACTAATTGTAATATTTTGAAATCTGTAATAATGCCTATTTCAGTGGGCTTTTGTCTCTCTCTCTGAGCTATCGCTGAACCATTGTTATTATTAACTGCCTCCGTGGCCGAACGGTTGCTAAGCTGGACACGCAGAGGTCCCGGGTTCGATTTCCGGGCCGGGAGAAATATTTGTATGGCCTACATTTATGTCTCTCGTGAGTTTGGGTATAAATTGTAATTTTCTATATGTGTATCCATGGCACCCGCGGTATAAGTCCCATCACTTGGTGTTATAAAAAAAACTCAATGCGGTTACTATAGATAAAAAACCCATAGATATAATGTAACCCATCTGTATTTAAACACATATTAAAGCGATACAGAACTTCAGTAGCATACAAATCAACTCAGCGCGTAATTAGTGCGTCCATTGGTCAAATATTCGAATAGCTCAGTCAATAACTATGCAAACTTGGTCGCAGAGCCAATGGCTCGATGAATTAATTAATTTGAGACTATCAGACTTGCAAGGGGATAAGCAGCGTAATTCGCATCGTTGGAGTAATAAAGCAACATAACGCAAAAGGACTATTTTTCAGGAGGAAGGTTTATTGATTCTTTTATGAATGAAATTTATCGGAATCTCTGTTAAATAGATGTTGGATCCCGGCTGAATCTGTCTCAAAACTGACCAGACTTCTCTTCAATGAAACTCGTAATCTTCCGTTTATTAAAGCTTCTTATTCTTAAGTGGACTACATACAGTTCTACATATTCTTGAACGAACTCCTTATCCTAACAATCGTGATCTATGTCTTTGTGACTTAGTTCCGTAATCTGACTAGTCACAAATATGAATGCACAATTCCCGCCGTAGCCGCGCCACATCAGCAGGTTTGAGACGCACAATTCTTACAAGAGTCTCATATATATTTGCCGATACGACGTTTCCCACACCGTACCGGCCCTATCAATGCGCCGCGGACGCCACTCAGCCAATCAAATTCCCTGAATTATTTACATAATTCTACTCATATTGCTCTGACCCGCAAGACGAGTACTGCCGTCAATAACAATAGGAGAGTTATCAAATTTCACATAATACGTAATTAGTGTCATGTAGTTCGTGTTATTTTTAGGACTTTCAAGTGATAAAAGCCCTTTTTGACTTTAAATGGGCCATAATGCACCGTGAAAACTAAGCTAATTATGAAAATAATAACAATAAGATAAAAAAAAGAAAAACACATTATGATTATACAATCGCGTGTGTTATCAGAGCATCTATCATTACACAGAATCTCAAGCATGCACAACGCACGGCCACCCATCGACATGCAAGCAGATCACACTCCGATACCGATGCCAAGAGTGCGTTGAGCATTATGGGGGCACGGAGAAGCGGCGAGTTCTTATGCGATATTGTATGCGCTAAAGGCACTGCGAATAGTTCACGACGTCGCACTCTGAGAACTATTTTAGAGACGTCTGGGTCAAATAACTTTACTAGTTGCCCCACAATTTCACGACAATCCGACTTGCCGCGTAAGACCTGATAAACAGAGACGAGCAAGTTGCCGTTCCGCCTCGCCTCAAGAAAATTATATTTCAATCCCAGTAAATACTTCCTCGGATAAAAAACGGGTAGTAGCCATACTTTTTTTGGTTTAAAAATCTTAGGAAGGGTTTTTGGACCTTTTCTATTAATAATGAATAAGAAGGTTCATGCGGGTGCCACACAAGCGACGAAGCCTCAAGCTTGCTCCTCACAACAGCTACAGTTTATGAGCCTGTTTGATTTGGACAGAGACATGAGAATGTAAATGGTAAAATAAATCGATGGTCTTTGTGGAATATTTGCTAGAAAATGTAAGGCAATGCTGGTCAAGGACAAACGAGAAAAAGTTACATAGGCCAAATTAAAAGAAAAGTAGGCGCCACGTCGTATAAGAAGGTCAAAGAAAAAACTTTGCAGAGAACCGACAAGAGCCCTTAAATCTAAGCGAGAGAGAGAGGAATATAAATGAAATGGTAACACTGAAGCTTTATTACTCCTATCATTGTCAGCCAAATTACTCGATTAGTCTGCTAGGCTTTTTTAATAACATCCTCAATTTGGTTGATGTATACAGTCTTATCGTCGTTCATAACTGAAATAAAAATTTACATACTGAAACTGGTGTCTCACCGATCTGCACACAATTCGCTATCGCAGCCTTGGTATTGTAATAAGGTCACATCTGCAAAATTACAACTTTTCTGGACAGAGGTTTAAAGATTCTACGAAATTAGTCGATAACTTTTCTAAGACAAAAAGGAGAGTTATAAATTTTCACATACACATAATATGTTTTATGTAGTCGTATTATTTTTATCACCTTCACGTGATAAAAGCTATTTTGACGTAGCGTCCATTTGATGCTACATTGACGCAATTGTACTTCTTGTAATGTTACTGGAACAGGATTAGTATTTTTTTTTATTTTATTTGAAAATTATGACGTGTCAACAAAACTTTGTGTATTTTGACAATATACGTATATAAAAATTTAAACTTACTGCCGATTTTAAAACGTACACACTTGTTATGTTACATACTACATTAAGTTTTGCAATGGTTTTGCCAAAATTACAATTACGTCAGTATAGCGCCAAATGAGCGAGTATGATCATTATGCGACGTCATTAAGGTTATTATACAATGAGTAAGTACATTTGTCAAAGCACTAACTGTGATAGCTTCAACTTCAATCGCTACAGCAAATGGCGTGTGTTTCCCAATTAATCCGACTCACAGTGACGGTCCCGTCATGAACAGAAACCGCTGTCAAATTAGTACTTAGAAGTAAGCTTTCAGTTTGGTGGTTTAAAACCACAACAAAGGTGTTTGGAAGTTAATAATTTGATAGTGAACACATTATTGGTTTTCCAATAAAGTAAACTTTTATAATATTCGAAACTTGATCATAATTGATACACGACCTCTGTGGCCTAGCGGTTTGCATTGTGAGCGCTGGATGCGGAGATCCCGGGTTCCACTTCCGGTAGGATCACATTTGGAAATAACTTTTCTGAATTGGTTGTGGTGGGTGGTGGTAGGTGTTCTGGGAAGTAGCACAGAGTGAATTCCGTTGCTCTGGTATTTATAGTACAGGGAAAAACCCTAATTTGAGACCACGCAATTGGTGTGGTGTCTGGCACATAATAATAATACGATACGCCATATATTGTTCGCCGGTTCTTGAACCTGAGTCCCTGTGACCCCGGTCGAATGCGCCAGTGCCGGGAAATGGAAATACCGCCTTGCCCATTTAAAAATTAAAAATTATTATTTTAGGCCTTGGGAGAGACGAGAGTCTAAAATAGATAAATAATAATAAAACATTATTAATACATACAAAATGTCTAGTATGTTGTGAAATTCAATTTTCAGTCATACCACAGAAACAGGCAAATATATTTATTAATAAGAAACTATTTATCCTCTAAAACGTCTTTTCTTATATTTACTTTATATCCAAACATTTAAAGTAAAACTTTTAATCGATTAGATACGGTTACATTGTTTTCTGTTTTTCTCATCCTAAAGCTAAATTATTTTGAAATCTTATCTCAAAGCGTCGTTTTATACCAAAATTTTTATACCAAATCGTGTTGACACTTCTAATGTTATCTGGAAAGAAAACTGGATGGTGAAAGTCGTGATTTTCCTTATTATATAAGTCTAGTCAAGTTTTTTATGATTCTAGGTGACGAGACGGATAAGCTGTGCGCCTAATAATAAGCGACACGCCTATCCATAGCAGTTCCAGTGCCAAAGGTTTAAATCGCAAAGATCTAAGGGCACCGCCTCTGCGCCCGTCACGCTGTGACATTACTTGACAAGTCCCATGTGCCTGTAATTTCACCAGCACCCTTGACCCTTCAAAACCGGAACGCAGTAAAACTCACATTACTGCTTAGCGGAAGAAATTGGTACGGTGGCAGTATTATCCTTGGACGAACTCTTTCACAAGGAGCCCTACAGCTACTAATCTACTGTAGCGCTAGCTGGACTGGGCGTGATGTGCGCGAGAGCGACATAAAGTGCGAGATCTCTAAGGCGAATAGCAGTATATCACGCTTTATGTCGCGCAAGTCGCGCCCTTTCCTGCTTGCCCTACTGGTCACAAGTCGTAGTCGTGCCCTTTAGCATGACATAACTGACAAGTAAAAACATTCACAACAATTTATTAAACATAACTGACAAACATGTTCTTTTACACGAATGATTCTAAGAGTTCGTCTAGGGACCGTGGCAGACCTTACCTATTTCTGCCTCCAAGCAGTAATGTTTCTGCTTTGAAGGGTAAGGGTGAAATTACAAGCACATGGGACTTGTCAACTTTTGGCTCAGAGTGATAGGCACAGTGGCAGTGTCCCTCAGATATTTACTATTTAAAGCTCTGAGTGGCACTGCAACTGCTATTGTACCTCCTATCACTTTATATCATTAAAAACACACGAGCTTAGAGTCTGTCCATCCTTAGGCAGCCAGCCGATCAGTCATACATTGCAAACTGACGAACGGCAAAAAAAGTCACAAGACTCGTCCGTAATGCTTCAATAACCCCAAAGCTTAGACCTTAAAGAAGAGTACTGTAGCAAAATTACGAGATTATATTTTAGCAGGCGCTTTTACACAGTGCAAACACGTTTTTTTATTGTAATAAAAGCTTCGAAAAGTAAATTAAATATGAGCGTATTTAAAATATGACGTACTGGAATAAGAACGTTTGTAAACTACGTCCTATTCGTATCAGTCCACATTCGAGAAATGACGGTCCGAAATGTTACAGGTATCTTAAGTGTCATTTTATCTCTAGGTGTACAAGCGATATTCGTATATCGTCGATATCGATATCGTTGCTCTGGTGCTCAAATTACATAGGGTGGTCGAAAAAATATATAGAAAATACTTATAAAAATAAATAAGCATAATAAATAAATAAAATTCTTTTATTTCAGACAACAGAGTTCCAAAATTTGTAATAATAATAATAAGAAAAGTGCTTATAAATTAGTGTTAGTAGATATATATTTTTTACTTTATCTTTCTCGAATCACCTTCCTCATGAAACATTGCCACATGGGAGAGGCAATCCTAGACTCAGCTACTATAGTTGGATGCTGCTGGAGCTGTCCCGTACTCTGCGCATCAGAGATGCTGTCTTTTTCTGGAGGATGGCAGCAAAACCATCCATCTCATACTCTGCAAATATCCCCGATGCAGAAAGGAGGCAATCCCAACATCATCCTAAAAATATTACTTATATTCAATTTGTTACAATAGTTTTCTTAAGTACGAAGTAAGAAGTGTTGCTTAATACGTAAAATAATAATTTTAACAGCGGTCACGTTGTATTGCACAGGGCGCATGTTTCTATTGCGAATGTAAGTGAGTTGCCCTGATGTGACAGGTGTTCGCATATCGGATACGTACCACTCCTAATACAGGAAACTTCCTATTTTGAGACCAGATAAAAATATTATTTATTGCATGTTAATAAATTTATTAATTTTGATGTTAATTGTAAATTATAACCCCTTATGTTTAAATTATATGGAACACCTCCTTAAAATTGTCAATTAAGTGGCTATTAGTCAAACTTAACTCAGAACAAGAAAGGCGGAAAACGCAAAACATGGGGACACGTAAGTGCTTTTACCGAATAAATTCAACGGTGATTCCAACAGTAAGCGAAAATAAGATTAAATAAATATCTACCAATTGCAGAATCAAGAATTCATTTTATTCATATCATTGTTATACAATATCTAAAATTAATACTTCACATGACATTATTCTCAATACGTGAACCACTAATGTACAATTCGAAATGTCAAATAATAACAATATTGTGCCAGGTGGCCCACCAATTACCTTTTGTTATGATATCAAGTGACGGGACAAACAAGTCAGTCTGGTGTTAAGCGACATGTCCGGCCATAACAGTTTCAATGCCACTCAGAGCTTTAAATCGCAAAGATCTGAGGGACAATGCCACTGTGACTGTTACCTTTTTTTTATCACTGGGAAATTCGTTAGGCATACCGCTCGGCTCGCTCGGAAGAACAGCGAGCGGTTATGTGGTAGTCCCGTATACCCACTAAAACCCAGCAGTTAACTCCACCGTCATAGAGAGGTGCCCCAGGATCTGCATGGGATTACTACTGGGACGCCTCGGCGGATGGCCCGCAAGGCAGCGGGCACAGTCCATTGACGGGTGCCCCAAGGCAGACATAGGGCGCCCTCAAGATTGGTGGAAGGTACCTAAGACAGGAGAAAGAGGTGGTCTCCTTTGTCTCCCCGGCCGCCGTTTACGAAGCAGGTGAGCGGGGAGGTCGTCCTCTCTAAGGCGCTCTGAAGTCTCCTTGCGAGACTACGCTCTCACAAAGGGAGACCATAGCCTTCCAGAACGTCTCGCTGCCGAACATTGCGCCCAGTGCCTGTCTCCCTGAGACATTAGTTGACAAGTCTCATGTGTCTGTGATTTCACCAGTACGCTTACTCTTCGAAACCGAAACACAATGCTCACATTCATTACTGTTCGGTCGCAGAAATTGGTAAAATGAGAAAGAGGACACCTCCACCAAATACCGTTTTTCTGTCTTCGCCTGTACTATGAGTAGCAAAGTTACGGAAACTAACTCCGATGCGTTAACTAAAGCATCCAGACCAAAACCAAATTGTAAAAATTTATTTCCCAAGTCGGTTGGGTACTGAAACCGGGGCCTATTCACCTAGCATTCACAGTGCAAACCGTTGGCTACGGAAATCGACCAATTTAAATCATTATCGGCTATCTCACACTTTGGTTCGGCTGTATTTCACGATGGATTATCACAATATCACCTGAAAAACCTCACATCGCCCTTGTTGGTCAAAACACCAGCTGGCTGATGTCCTCTATGGTACTTTCTACTCTAAGGTACTATATGAAAGTTTCTTGGCAATTATTTTTGACCAGGTTTATTTTATATTTGACAGGCAGATGACTTCATTCCACCTGGTGTAAAATGGAAAATGGAATCCAAACGTGAAGGAACCTAGTGTTGATACAATCACTGCCCTAGCCTCCTCCAAGATGCCTCTGCACACCTCGTTTGAAGGACCCCACATCGTAAGACGGAGAGAATACGTGCTCTGGAAGGGAGTTCCATTTGTCAACTGTGCGACAGGTTTTTTGTTATCGATAAATACAATTCACTTAATCTTTCATTCCATTAAGAGGTCAAAGTTTGCTTGGTACTTGTTTGTCGTTTCCGTGAGAAGACCATTTGAGTTATTTAAGTTTCGCTTTCTATTATTCACAATACTAACGTTTCAAGGGCTTTACCTATCTCCATTGAGGATATTTCCTTCCAGTTTAACCGTTCCCTAATATAGTTCTGTATTTAGTATAGGAAGTTTCATTACCTAAAGCAAAATATCTTTTAAGATGTTATCAACAGATCCTTAAATACAAGTTATTGTGAGTTCATCAGATGACCTAAATAGCCCAACGGTTTATATTGTGGGCTCTGGATAAAGACGACCCGGTTTCGATTCTCGGTAGAATCAAAATAGGAAAACTTTTCTAAATTGGTTCTGGTAAAACATAAAAACACAATGGAGGCAAGTCTGCCCGAACGACTACTTTTGTAATCGTGAAAATAAAGGGGGAACAAATTTAAGATTGGCCCCGGGAGGCAGAAATCAACGCCACGCCACTGAGTCTGTAGACTTGTTCCCTAAAACGACTTAAGCTCCTTTCTGTTTGAAAATTCAAAAGCTCTTCAACCTTAGTGTCACCTACTCCTTAAAAATTGTTACAATTTCACTTACACAGTATTTCAAAAGGAACCAATAGTACTTTAGGAATCATAAGTGCCATGGTACAGGCTCAAAGGGACTGGAAGTTTGAAAATTAAGATTTAAATTCAACTCTATGCCGCTTACGATAAGAACGGCGTACTCTTGTCTGGTAAGGGTGCTGGTGAAATTACATATATTTTTTTTTTTTTTGCAAACAGACGAACAGTTCGCCCTCTTTATATGTCCCAGTGTCACGGCTGACTAAGGTGATAAACAACATCTACCAGTTATGTGTCTAGCGAAAATTGAAATATTCTTTGGTAAATTAAGTAGGTTAGAGGTTTTGCGCGAGACAATTCACACGACTAGAAGATACAAAGCAAAAATTGCGAACTGAGCTTAAGTATGTGGAATTTCGCGTATTATTGACCCACATGTCACGCAAAATAAGTACTTCTACTGTATTTGTTATTCCGTAGTCAAGAGCGTAACAGGTGGTAGTTTATAGGCTCTGCCTACCCCGGGGAGGGCAGAGCCTACCCATGGATGGAAGCTGTGAGACAGGCGTGATTATATGTATGTAAGTATACATACGCAATTTAGATCCGAAAAAACAGTTTCATTTCCAATGTGTAATAATCGCGCAAACCAACGAGTAAAAACTTGATTTATTTTCAGCAAGTTTTTATATTTTCGTCAATGTATTATACTAGGTGAACATAATATCCAATCTTCGTGTAAATAGAAATACACCTAAGGAGATTAGTAATTTACGTAGGTAGATATCAGACGATTTCCTGTCTTAATTAATCCTCCGACTTTACAATTACTAGCAGGAAGTAACCTGAATATGTCAGTCTGTCTACGATTACTTGGTTCAACATCTATGTTTATCTATATAATAGGGTATAAGGGTTGAGTACAGAGCAGGTTATATTGAAGCTATTAAACTTTGTTTTGGTTTTTCTCAAAATGTTGAACTTTTTAACTTAAGTATTTTCTCCGGGTGCGTTTCACTTAAATATTAAAATTTTAATTCATATTAAGCTTCTTAAACATCTATTCAATGTCACACATAAATGACGAATGCTTAAAAAACTAACATTTATATAAGTCGAGTTATCGCGATTAAAAACTAATTTTAACTTGTTTTAATATTATTATTCACCAAATCACCAACGCGCTATCACGCTGTGAAAGTTGATGTAGTTTATTGTTATGGTAATGTTATGACAATTAGCTATTATTCTTTTCTGCTGGGGGTGTGATAGAGTAGATCAAAGCAAATCCCAAGTGTAGCGATGCAATCGCGCGTTTGTATCGCGTTTGCATCGCTGCATAAAATCGCACTTGTGTAAACGTAGACGATTAACGACTGCATCGATACTGCATCGCGTTTGCATCTCTGCTAAAAGTCGCCGTGTATAACCGCTTTAAAGTGAAAAATAATTACTGATAAATCACACTGTTGGTGATAAAATTTCTTTCTAAAGTTAGTAACTCCTTCAACATTAAAACACAACAACAAATTTATAAACATAATATTATATTTCATGTGTATTTTCTCAAAACATGAGTTTCTGACTTAGCGGGTTTTTCGTGGTACACAAATACGTACAGCATCTTTTCTGCGTTAACTAATATAATAAAATAGCAGGTAGTTAGAATTACATTCTTTGATATTGAGCTCGGGAGTCATGAAGACCGTGGAAAAATTAATTACCATTAACTTGTAAATAAAGTGGGCCCGCTCAGCATTTACGTGTGCGTGCGCGCGCTGGTGTACATATTGACTTGATTTATAATTACTTTTCCTCAAACATGCTCGGAAATATATACCCAAAGAGTTCGATATTTTCCACTCTACAAAATTAGAAATTAAATACTTCCCGGCCAAGTCCGGGACATCCGTAAGAAAATCCTATGTTACACTCCCTTCGGTACAATTCCCTTCGGTGAGATAGCCTATTTAGTAAAATAAGCCTGCTGTGTTGAGTGCCGGATATTTATGCTGTTACCGTGTCCACTGGAAACCAGATTCGTAGCACTTCTAGTGAGACGATAAGGTGAGTCGAAGACAGATTCCGCGATAGAAAACGCACACTCTGTTATTTCATTTTTGTTACATAATTTATTATAGGTAATTTATATTAGTAACGGTAGAGCTCCTTGTATAAGAGTTGGTCCAGGGATGTACACCTTGCCAATTTCTCCCGCCAAGCAGTAACGTGAATATTACTGTTTTTCGGTGGGACTTTTCAACGTATGACCCTGTGCCCCTCACAAATCTTAGCGATTTAAAGCTGGAGCGGCACTGCAACTTGTCCGTCCCATTACTTAGTAAAAATTAGTTATTATATATTTAGTTATTATACTTATTATACTTGTCTAATTGTATTTTTTTTTTAATAGTAACGCACACACTTAACATAGTCCCGCACTAGGTAATCCCGTGTCGCGGGTGCCATGGACACACACATAGACAACCACAAATTACATCCAAACTCACGAGATAAATTAATGTAGGCCATACAAATATTTCTCCCGGCCAGGGAATCGAAACCGAGACCTCTACGTGGCAATTCAGCATGGCAACCGTTCGGCCACGGAGGCAGTTTGTATGTTAAATCATAACATGTGTGTACTGTGTCATTTATTAACAGAATAAACCGTTGTTTTTTTCTTATGTTCTTCTCACAATTAAATATTTGACCATGTCATAACATCAGTGTCTAAGGGTTTATGATGTATAACCATGTCGTCCTCTCATTTTTTCAGCGTAATGCTTGTGTTTATTTTTTATTATGTTTTAAAAATTGACTTTTGATTGATTTTTTTTTTGGGCGGTAGGTGTGAAAATCATAACACCAAAATTTTTGTGACTCTAATTAAGTTTATTAATTAAATATACTTACAGTTCAAAATACTTTATCCACTTCATAAATGTAATTAATAACCTGCTGCCCTTGCCATACTGTGTTATCCTTGAATTACATTTCACTTTCACGGAGATACATCTCATTAATTATTGACACAACACTGCACTGGAATCATGGAGGAAATCAAGCAAACTTTCAATGAATTGGTTCTAAACTTCAATCAACGTATGGAAGGTTTTGAGGGCCAGCTACAGAGGACTACTGCACCAAGCTCCAATGTTGAATCCCGAACAGCAGATTTCAACACTTTCAAGGCCTTCATGGTCAAATCATCGAGGGCTCTTCAACATCAAATAGAGTGGATTGCCAAGGAGGTTGATCAACTGCAGATGCAGGGAAGGCGCAAGATTTTGTTACTGCATGGTATTCCAGAGAGTTCAGGGGAGGATATTGCTGCGGCTGTTGTCAAGGAAGTGGTCCATCGGCTAAAATTAACTACATTCTCTGTAGGAGACATCTCTCGCTGCCACAGGATGGGTCGTCAAGGAAATAATAACAGGCCGAGGCCGATCCTGTTCAAGCTCCGCGATGTTTCTATGCGTGACAAAGTCTGGATGGCCAAAATTAAGTTAAAGGGCTCAGGTGTGACATTATCTGAATTCCTGACGAGAACGCGGCATGCAGTTTTCATGGAGGCACGTCAACGCTTAGGTGTTGCAAAATGTTGGACGCGAGAAGGCCAAGTCTTCGCAATCGGGCCTGATGAAACTCGTCATCGTATCAGTAGCATCATGGATCTCGATGCTATTTTACCAAAGGAGGATTTCGAAACGACTTCACCGAAGAGGAATCTGAGGCCTGCGGCTTCATCATCAAAACAGCCGAGTGCCGTCCCTCCGAAGGCGAGACGTGTTGCGGCATCCAAGAAGTAATATTGGCCAATTTTCTCATTTAGATTTTGTTTTGATTTGACCATTTTAAATTTTTATAATACCGTCGTTTAGTTCACAATTCCTTGTTCTTTTTTTTTCTTATAACAAAATTATGTTTTTGACAATTACTGTGACGCGTGAAAGTTGTATAGGTCACTGGTTGATTAGTTTATTTTTATTTTTTATTTTTTGATGGCTACAGCTGCTCGAAAGATTCATTTATACATATATTTTTTTTCTTGTTTTTTAAAGTTGCTATGCACGGAACTGGCAGATGGGCAGTAACAAAATATTATTTAAATTATTATAATTTTTTTCTAATCATTATATATTTTATAAATTGATTTATATATAATACAGTAGTTTATTATAATAAAATTTATGTCGATAAGCAGTGATAATGACGATGAGGTTTATGTTTCTTGTAGTTCTCATAGCAGTAGTGACAGTGATGTTAGCTTTTGTAACATTCCATCCCTTTCGAGCACAATTGACTCGGTATTTTGTGACGTTCCCAAACATTTTAATATTATCCATATAAATGCGCAGAGTATTCCGGCTCATTTTTCAGATATGCTGGCATCATTTGATAATAAAAATCTTCATGCTATCCTTATCTCTGAATCCTGGTTAAAACCGTGCCTTCAGTCCTCGTCTTACTCTTTACCAGGATTTAACTTAATTCGTAACGATCGCATTGGTTGCGGCGGAGGTGGCGTTGCTATTTATCTACGATCTCATATACCATTCTCAATAGTTAGCACATCCTCTCAATCGCTATCCAATGCTGGTGAGCACGTTTTCATTGAAGTTCTCTTTTCTCATACTAAACTATTACTTGGTGTCTACTATTGTCCCTCTCTTCGTATTAACTTTTTCGCTTCTTTTGAAAAATTATTAGAGGACTTCTCGCCTTCCTATGAACATAGCATAATTATGGGTGACTTTAATACTTGCCTTCTCAAACGAGATAGTCGTTCTTCTTGTTTTGAATCTCTTATAATGGCTAACAATATGACCATTCTTCCACTTAATGCTACACATAATTTTCCCAACTCAACTCCTTCACTTCTTGACTTAATAATTGTGTCATCTTTGAACTTCGTTAGTAAACATGGTCAGTGCGCTGCGGACGCTTTTTCTTATCATGACTTGATTTATCTTTCCTACAAAATCCGCCCACCCAAGGCTAAACCCAAAATTCTTCTGCAGCGCAATTTTCGTGGAATTGATTTGGACTGTTTGCGAAGTGATGCTCGTGAAATTGACTGGGGTAACGTTGTGAATGCTATATCAATAGATAGCAAAGTGTCCGAGTTTAACAACACATTGATGAATCTTTACGATAAACATGCACCAGTACGGCCAGTTAAAATGAAACACCTCCCTGCACCTTGGCTAGACCAGAATGTTAGGACTGCTATGAATAAAAAGCTCACAGCTAAGGCCAGATTTAAGTACAGTCCTACAGACGAGAATAAACGCAAGTATAATGAGCGTCGTAATCACTGCAAAACGTTGTGTAGGGATGGACAACGCCGACATATTCATAGTTCTTTAGAAACTGATGATCCGGCTAAAGTCTGGAAGTTTCTTAGGTCGCTGGGAGTTGGTAAGTCACGTCAAGATAGTTTCCCAAAAAATTTAAACCTTGATGCTCTTAATCATCATTTCTCTAATTCCGTTGCCTTCGACGGGTCGACTAAAACATCTACCTTAAATTATCTTTCCGCGCTTCCAACTGCCGACCATCCTCCGCTTTCTTTAAAAGAGTTTACTGATTGTGATGTTAAGAAGGGCATAGAATTTATTTCGTGCAATGCTGTTGGCAGTGACCATATTGGTCGTAAAATGTTTTTATTCATAGTTGATGAGATTTTACCTGTGATCCGGTATATTCTTAATTGTTCTATCAGCAGCGGAGAATTTCCTTCCCTTTGGAAGGAAGCTCTCATTACTCCTCTTCCCAAAAAAGCCAATCCATCTAACTTTTCTGATTTCCGACCTATTTCTATACTTCCCTTTCTATCAAAGCTGCTAGAGCGACTAGTTTATAACCAAATTACTCCTTTTCTCATACGTAACAACCTTCTTAATCCCTTTCAATCCGGCTTCCGACCAGGACACAGCACTGTGACTGCTCTTGTTAGGATCACTGATGACATTAGGTATAGTATGTCACAACAGCAACTCACTGTAATGTCATTGCTTGATTTCAGCAACGCTTTCAACAACGTTGATTTTGACATTTTGATTGCACTTTTACGCACTCTTAACATATCTCCAACGGTAATCTCTTGGTTTCATAGTTACCTGCATGGGCGTCGACAGTGTGTTCGCATTGATGAGAGGTTCTCTTGTTGGTGTGACATTAATGCTGGCGTTCCACAGGGCGGCGTTTTATCTCCTCTTCTCTTCTCGATCTTTATTAATTCAATTTCCCGCAGTCTTACCTCATCCTACCACCTGTATGCAGATGATTTACAAATTTACACTCACCGGCAACTTGAAAACCTGCACGAAGCCATTGAGGTAATCAATAATGATCTCCGTCATATTTCGACGTGGAGTAAACAATTTGGTCTTAAGCTGAACGCAACGAAAACGCAAATGATTATTATTGGCAGCTCTAGAATGGTATCCAAGATAGATTGGTTTCGCTTGCCGCAGGTTATTATAGACGACACCTACATTAAAATTAGTGACAATGTTAAAAATCTAGGTATACTTATTGATAGGCAGCTATCTTGGGCACCTCAATTAGTTGAGACCAGCCGCAAATTGTTTGCGTCTGCCGCATCTCTCAGACGGTTACGTAATTTTTTACCTATTGCCACGAAAACTGCGCTTGCCCAAACTCTTCTTCTTCCAATTCTTGATTATGCTGATGCCTGCTATCTGGATTTAACCGAAGAACAGCTCAACAAACTCGAACGTCTACAAAACTTTTGCATCCGTTTCATTTATGGTCTGAGGAAATTTGATCATGTTTCCATTTATCGCAATGAGCTGAAGTGGTTACCTATTAGACTTCGCCGGAATGCTCATATTCTTAATCTTCTCTATGGCATCTTATTCATTCCTCACACACCACCTTATCTTAAGGAGCGATTTGAATTCGCCCATCAATACAACCCCCGACTTCTGCGCTCTTCTTCAACTCTCCAACTTAAGATGCCATTGCATACCTCCCAGTATTACGACAAGTCCTTTACTGTTCAGGCTATTCGTTTGTGGAACGCTTTACCTTTGTCTATTCAACAAGCGAAATCATTGAATATATTCAAAAATATGGTTAAAGTACACTACCTTAATTTAGTGTGACCTGGACTGCTTAGGTATTTTTATGTTTTGAAATTAAGTTTTAGAAATTTTTATATTTATAAGTATGAGAATATATAGTAGTTTACGATATTCATATATATGTATTGGTTTTATTATTTATTTATAAATATATGTATATTTGTATTTATTTATCAATTTTTATCTGTTGATTTAGTAATTCTTCATACACCACCGTCTTTTTCCTATGAATTATATAATTACTTCCATCCAAAGGTTGTCTGGCAGAAATCGCTTAAAGCGATAAGACCGCCCATTGTACCACCGCTTATTTTTAATTTAATTGTATTGTATTTGTTTCCTTTTTTGGTGTACAATAAAGAATTTTTGTATTGTATTGTAAAAATTGACGGGACGAACAAGTCGTGCGCCTGGTGGTAAGCGAAACGCCTATCCATATTGCAGTGCCACTCAAAATTTTAAATCGAAAAAATCGTAGGGGCACTGCCACTGTGCCCGCCACCCTGAGACATAAGCTGCTATGCCCCAAATACCTGTAATTTCACAAGTACCCGTACCCTTCCAAACTGCAACGCAGTAATACTCATAATTACTGCTTGGCGACAGAAATAGAAAAGGTGGCAGTACTTCCTATTTGCTCTACTGCAACTGAAGTCCATGCAATAAGAGCGAAAAAATGCCCGCGTTTCGTTTCCGCTAGGACCGCCGACGCGATACGCGCAATTCCGTGTCAATAAGTATAAGTGTGTGGCTCTATTAAGAAAAGCTCTATTAGTACTTCGGCAGGAAAGGGCATTGGCTCACTCATATAATACAAGGTCATTTCCCGGCCTCTGTAATGTACTATTTTTCGCTCACGAAAGAAGCTTATCTAACTGCTAGATAACGAAACCTATGAAACATTGCAATTCGATTTTGGGATATCAAAATCGCAAAGATTGAGTGGCACTGCCTATGCGTTAGTCACCTTGAGGCATATATTATATAGACATAAGTTGAAAAGTCCCATGTGCCTGTAATTTCACCAGCACCCTTCTTACCCTTCAAAACCGGAACATAGTAATACTGACATTCCTGCTTGGCGGCAGAAATAGGTAAGGCGGCAGTACTTCCCTGGACGAACTCTTTCACAAGGAGCTCTACTACAACTAAACTTACTGTAACTTGACTATAATGCCCTAAATGAAACCCACTGGCCTTTTTCTTTACATTAAAAGTCCCATGTGCCTGTAATTTCACCAGCACCCTTAAGGCCCATTTAGATGGAGAGAGTTTCTCGTCTCGAAGATACGATTATCGAAAGAATATAAAAAAACTTTCCTCGTCTAAACATTTGCGATTATCGACCGTCCACGTGAGCGATAATCTCCTCGCCTTTCAATATAACGTCTCCGTGTAAACAGAACTCGAAAGCAAAAATCGTATGTCGAGTTTCTGTGCCAGCCGTTTCTACCACGAGTGCAGCGCGTGAGGGTGTTTTGATTATCACTGCTTTTCTAAGACAAGAATTAATGGAACAAGAGCGAAAAAAAAATTTCAAATAACGGTGAGTGAGTGAGTGCCTCTGTGGTCGAATATAGCGTGGGCAATATAGTATTTAGGGTGCTCTCGTAACGAATATGGCACTCCTTTCTAAATCCAGGATGAAAAGTCGTGCCCGCACTTTTCAAATAATGGCAAGTTGGGTATCGTTTTTGAGGTATTTGGGGGTGCTCATTACGAACATAGCATTATTTCTAAATCCAAGATGGCCGACACGACTTTCAAGTAAATGTACTTTTCAATAAACACTCCTCACTAACTCCCCACTCACTCACTCACTCACCGACTCACTCACAACTCACTCACTCACTAACCACTCACTCACTCACCACTCACTCACTCACTCACTCACTCACTCATCACTCACTCACTCACGCACGCACGCACGCACGCACTCACTCACTCAGTCACTCACGCACTCACACACGCACTCACTCGCCCTATAAATTTATCATAATTGTCAGTTTTGTTTGTGTCAGTAGTTATACTTATAATTTAAAAAAAAATGATAAATCAAAATTATATTTCTATACAGTGCAATGAACTTAATATTATCAGCAGTTTCAAATTTGAATGGTTTTTGCATCATTTTGATATATCCATAGTTATACCGCAGTAATCACTGAACTCGAATGGCAATTCTCGCACACAAAACGGTTCGAACCGATTTGTACGATAATCGTATGAACTTGATAAAATGTCATACGAGATCGTGTTTAGACAAGTCGAAAACTCGTAAGCAAGAATCTCCTTACTACATATTTCTCCGTGTAAACAGTCGAGGAGGCGATTAAGTTGCTTACGAGTCTCGTATGACATAATCGTAGGCGAGATTTTAGTTCTTGCCTGAATGTAAACATTATGACACGATAATCTTATGGCGATTATTGCTTACGAGAATCGCCTACGAGTATTCGTCTCGAAGCGTGCGAGAAACTCTCCCCATCTAAATGGGCCTTAACCCTTCAAAACCGGAACACAGTAATGCTGACATTCCTGCTTGGCGGCAGAAATAGGTAAGGCGGCAGTACTTCCCTGGACGAACTCTTTCACAAGGAACTCTACTGCAACTAAACTTACTGTAACTTGACTATAATGCCCCAAATGAAACCCACTGACCTTTTCCTTTAAATTAAAAGTCCTATGTGCCTGTAATTTCACCAGCACCCTTACCCTTCAAAACCGGAACACAGTAATGCTGACATTCCTGCTTGACGGCAGAAATACGTAAGGCGGCAGTACTTCCCTGGACGAACTCTTTCGCAAGGATCTCTACTGTAACTTGACTATAATTCCCCAAATGAAACCCACTGACCTTTTCCTTTAAATTAAAAGTCCCATGTGCCTGTAATTTCACCAGCACCCTTACCCTTCAAAACTGGAATGGAGTAGCAGTAGAGCGCCTTGTGAAAGAGTTCGTCCAGGAAAGTACTGCCACCTTACCTATTTCTGCCGGGCACAGTGATAATGCCACTCAGATCTTTGTGATTTATAGCCCTGAGTGGCACTGAAACTGTTATAGATAGACAAGTCGCTTGCACACAGGCAAACGACTATTTCGTCCTGTCGCTTGGTATCATAAAAAAACACTTTTTAGTTTAACTAAAACATACAACTACACACATAACAAGTCTGAGAGGGTGTGGGGAATGGTGTCTCCAGTCCATCACAAGGGTTGCAACATTTAATATTTATCAAGTAAATTCTGCTCCCATGTGTTGAGATAATAAAAAAAAATAACACTTCTTATTGCTTTGAGTTGGTTTTTTAAAATATATCGGAAAAAAAGGACAACACAAATACGGGTTTTAATCAAATTTAGAAGCAACAGACCGAGACATGATAAGAACACGAACCAATCTCTTCGGCATGCAGTCATAAAATTTCAACGAATTAACCGATTGCTTTGTAAGAATGATTGCTTTCATAAGTGAGTAAAGTTTTATCGATTTTTTCTTGTTACATATTGTTTGAATCCATCGGGTATATAACCAGAAATAGAGACGAAATGTCATTTAATTTGTTTGAAAACTATTCTGCCAAATCATTACATTAGCCCGAATTCGAAACAATTGATGGGTGTCGTCAATTGTTTCACTTCAAATCGACCAATTTAACTTAAGCTTTACTATAACGGACGAAAATTGCAAAATTACATATTTAATATTTAATTACCGAAGAAATGTGATTCCGTTCGTTTTGTAATTAGATATTTTACTGTTTCTCCCACACCACCGAATAGAACAGCCCCCATTGTTAAAGATATTATCTTTAATACAATAAATACAGAATTTTTTGGTATATACGAAGACGTACACACAGGTCAGTTGTTGGCGCTGTACTATTTCAGTTTTCTAAATTTGTGATTTCATCGCAAACGAGAGTTGATATTTAAAAGTGATATAAGGCCTATTTACCTGATGAGTTGTCAAGGATAGATGGCCCGTAATTCGTCTCTATTTCTGGTCTTATATACTCGATGTTTGAATAATTGAGTACACGTTTACCGGCTGATGACGATGAATTCATATGTCTACCTATATACAGGGTAATTTTTAAAATACTAAGAATCATGCAGGACTATATCACTAACATCATAAACTACAACTTTTGTTCCATGATTTTTAAATATTCATCAGAATTTCCTTTCATACAAAAAATAAATCGCTCTAAACGGTAATAACTTTGTGAAGCACAGTAGTGGAAAACGTCGCGGAGGACCCTTGTTTATTTCGACCAAACACAGATGTAATAAGTGTCAGATAGTATAACAAAAACTGAAAAGTTTATTTTTGGTAAATTTATTACGTTTTGTAAAAAGTCGTGCAACAAAAGTTGTTGTTTATGATTTATTTATTGTATAGGAAAACCAACATGATGCATATACAATTTTAGCAAATGTACAATACGTTACAAATTTTAAAGTTATATAGATATACAACATACTTATTGGCATATATAAGAAAATTAATTATTAAACTACTCTTTATAATCATAATCCCTACTTTCTTTATAGTTAAAAAGAAAAAAGTAAAAACAGTATAATCCCTACATTAGAATAAGAATTTAAACAAACGATATGCTACAAAACACATCATTCAGATTTTGAATATTTTTTTTTTAATTTTATTTTTAAAAATAGTTAGCATGTCATGAAATATGTCGAGATTCATTACTTTAAATATATTCTTGTACTTTTTTATAACTCTGTTTACAGGACCACTTAAACCTAAATTTATCCTAGAAAATCTGTTAGTAATATAGAAAGAAAATGATGTTAGTAATATAGTCCAGGGAGGTTTTTAGTATTTTAAAAATAACCCTGTATATAGTAATAATTATTTTCCTTACGTAATTATAATTTGTTTACTCCATTAGGGGGTCGATTCAGAATCTTACGATAACCCAGTTGTCGACCGATTCGATTTGATATAGTACTATTTCTTTTCATTTTTATTCACGACACCCCTCGAAACCGATCCGAAATGACATCAAACCCATACTACTAGAATTTCTCGACCGGCAAAGGCTACAAACGTTATTCAGAACACAATTATCGAACGAAAGTTACCGAACGTATTGTAAGCAAGAATGTAACATGGAAATTTCTTATTATTTTAAACAAAGTCTGGATTTTCTGCAATTTTATTAATTTATTTTACTGCAAAACTAATGCATTCCTATATTTTAGGCCTGTCAAGTCCTCAAAATGTGTTTTCGTTTCATTTTCATTTGTCTAATTATCTATATCACCAATTAACTCCGAAGACGCTGTTAGATAACGATATCTCTTTAACTCGAATGTTCTGAATAAAGCGCCCTTATATTCGAGAACGATATCTAATCGAACGATTCGATTAAAATATAGAAGAGTTCTTAGTTGGGGTCTAGGATGGGTTATATTTGCATCTCAGTAGAACCAGTTTGGGAAATAATCTTTTCTAAATTGATTCTGGTCTGGTTGCTTTGGTCAGTGCCCTAGGGAGCTCCGTTGCTCTGGGACTCATTGAACAAGAAACTTCCTAGTCTGAGATCAGGTAATTGGTGTGATTGTCTGGTACATTTTTATTGTTATTTTGTATGAATGTAATGCCATTAACGCCAAATAAAGCGGATTTTATTTTATTCATTTATTTTTATCTTCACGCGCTTTATTTATTTTCAGTTGTCCTCTGTCTTCAAGCAACAAGCGTCCAAACGTTTCTTTGGAAGGATATCTATCCTTTTATGGAAGAGCTAAGCTGCAAAAACTGCCAACGAGTATATGTGCCTATATGTGCCACGAATAACCGAACTTTCGTCAATATGTGCAAACTGTATTGTTACAATGCACGTCACACGAAAGATCGTCGCGTAAAATTTAAATAGTAAGTTTTATTTTATTTATGATACTAAGTGATGGGACGAACAAGTCGTGCGCCTGATGGTAAACGACACGCCTGTCCATAACAGTTGCAGTGCCACGGCGGAAATAAGTAAGCTTCCCTGAATCAACTCTTTCACAAGGAGCTCTACTGCTACTAAACAGTAGTAAAGAATTGCACTAAATACCAACTGGTCACTTTGAATTCAGTTGAAAAGCGTGGCAAGAATAAAAGAGCATAACTCAAAAGGACTGCTAAACGCCACACTATAGATCGTAACTTTGAAAAAGGTCAAAAGTCCGTCGAATATCTATATGGCGCTGATCAATCGCCTGGAAATAAATTATATCATGTAAATGGCGTGGATAATAATTAATTCCTCTTTAATATGAAACGCAAGTTGTAAGTAATTCTTATTTCGTTTCACTAACTCGGAAAGGCTTTCTATCTCATAAGATAATATATGCGTGCAAAGGCGTTTTTCGCACGCTGGCATGATAAAGGTTTTTGAAATTCGAACTTGATAATGGACTAAGATGCACCTAACTTTTTCTTTCGATAAAAAAAGATAATGACACGTTCAACTACGCAATTTGTCGTATAATACCTATTTATGTTAAATAAACCCGTTGATATATTTTATTCTTATTATTGCTGACATTAAATTGACAATGATAAGCGATTGTGTTTATTAGGTTACTTTAAATCGTCGAAGAACTAAAATAATTTAAATAACCACTTAATCACAAAAAATTTAAGTATAAGCAAGAGTAAAAATTGATGAGGTGTAAATTCGGAACGCATCCGAAGATTAACTTTCTGTTATATTTAAAAAAACTTATGTCCAACCGTTTTTTTTTCGTCTACCATTTTCCTCGCTTTAGTGACGTGAAAAGTTGTGTGTTTCGCTCGGTAGCAAAGTTGTTTTGCGTCTTGTGCTTTGAAACTCTCGCTACGCTCAGGAATCTATTTTTGAATCAATCTTAACTTACTTCGCTTGCTCAGGGTTCAATACAAGCACTCGCGTCAAGCAACAACTTTGCAGCCTTGCGTAACAAATAACTATTGTAACACGCAATGCCACCTTTTGATACTCATACTTATTGTTAAAGTTCAGAAAATAATTTTAGCTCATGGTCAGTATCGAATAATATTACAAGGAAACAGTTATTTGTATATATACAAATAACTGTTTCCTTGTAATATTATTCGATACATATATGTATATATATATATATATTATTTGTGTGTGTGTATATATATATACATATATATTTTCCTCATTTAGTACGAGGAAAATGAATGGTAGATGGAAGAAACAATTGAACCACAAAACATCATTTTTTTAATTAAAAGAAAAAGTTTGATGCGTTCTGAATTTACACCACATCAATTTTTATTCTTGCTGTACTTTTATTTTGTGTGATTAAGTGATTATTGAAATTATTTTAGATCTTCAACGAATTAAAATCATTTAATAAACACAATTAGTTGTCATTATCAATTTAATATCAACAATAATAATAATGAAATATACTAACGGATTTATATTACATAAATAAGTAATGTACAACAAGTCGCTTATTTGAACGTGTCGTTATCTTTTTTCATCAAAGGAAAAAGTTAGGTGCACCACAGTCCATCGTCAAGTTCGAATTTCAAAAACCTTTTGCGCGCAGATTTCTAAGTAGAAAGAAAGCCTTTCCGAGCTAGTGAGGTGAAAAATAATTTTCACGTACGTCAGTATAGCCTTGCGTGGCGGGAGTAAAATTGATTCTTTAATCCCAAGGGAGTAAAAAGTACGTAATTTCTTTCGAGCGTTAGTGTGTTTATTCTGTGTCTGATTGGACAAAAAATACCGCAAGAACTTCAAAATTTTGGTTCGTAACTTTGTTGTAGAGCGAACACATAGAAATATTTTATTTTTCTCGCAATCGAAGTGAAAAGAAAAGTTTTCAACTCGCAACTAAAAGCCAATACAAAACCCTCGTAGTAATATACACCCTCTCTACAGCTCGGGTGTCTAACCACCTCGGGTATATATTGGCTCGTTTTAGTCCCTCGATCAAAAATATATTATTATAAATTAACGCTGGCATGGCGTGGGTAGTGACGCTAGTGACGCTAATCATAAATAAAAAACGCAGACCACATATTCTTGTCTTTCTTCCGTGTAATAAAGAATAGCCGGCAGTATCCATAAAAATCTGTACAATAGGCGTTATCTTGTTGATTTATCTGTTATGACTTGAAATTAGACTAGCTTTGGTAAATTAAACGTAACATAAATGAGTTACAAAAATAACTACTAGATACTCATCGTTACATCTGGTGTATCAGTGGGTACTAAATATGATACATTATAATATAATACATTAACCACATATACACAACACTATTACGTATTAAATATAGATATATATAACGTCATACTACCAATTCGTACCAACTTTAAATATTCTCGAATTGTGCAAATGACCAAATGATATCTGAATACATCTGACTAATCGTTTGATAGTTTTAATTAACGTTTGTTTCAATTCAGTGTTAAAATCTACGAAAGGGTGAATATAACAGCCCCGCATTAAGGAAACCGTATATCGCGGGTGCCATGGACACATTCATAGACGTCCACAAATTACACCCAAACTCACGAGAGAAATAAATGTAGGCCATACAAATATTTCTCCTGTACGTGGCAATCCAGTATGGTAACCGTTCGGTCACGGAGACAGTTGATAATACATAAGTTGAAATACCTCATGTGCCTGTATTTTAGTAGCAGTAGAGCTCCTTGTGAAAGAGTTCGTTTAGGGAAGTACTGCCACCTTACCTATTTCTGCCGCCAAGCAGTAATATCAGCAGTACTCCGGTTTTGAAGAGTAAAGGTGCTGGTAAAATTACGGTTACATTGAACTTGTCAACTTATATGACTCAGGGTGAAAGGCGCAGTGGCAGTGCCCGTCAGATCTTTGCGATTTAAAGCTCTGAGTGGCACTGCAACTGTTAGGGATAGGCGTGCCACTTATCACCAGGCGCACGATACGATACGACACGACACGATACCACACGACACAATATGATGGTGTAACTTACCATCAGGCGCACTACTAGTTCGTATAGTCACTTGATAATATATTTAAAAAAAACACCAAAAATATAATAAGGTTCGTTCCATATCTCAGTTGAGAGAACGTCGGGCATGATATGCTGAAGGCGCTGATTAGTGCTGGTTGGGAGGAATTTTCTTAGTGTTCGGTCATTGTACATATTAAAAATTGTAACAAATTAATATGTTATGTTTGTTTATTACAGCGATGGGCCTTGTACTAAATTCTCAAGGAGATCTATCGATGGCAATTTGGAATTCAATTTTACGGCACTAAGTGAAAGTCTCGGTGCCAAAATACCATTAAATGAAACAAACCGCAACGTCACTAACACTGTATTTAAGAAACAACAGAGACAGAAATAGAATACACTGAAAAAGATGATACGACGTTCAACATTTCCAATTGGATAGACGAAAATAAATTAAATGATAGTTATATAAGATCCAATATTGATCATAACTACAAATTTAAATAAACCGATTATATTTAATTAGAACTCTTTTATTTATTTACCCTCATATAAATGTTATGATAATACCTTCACCCCGAGCTCAAAGAGATAGACCAAATTGATACAGAACCCTATTACACACACATCAAAAATGTATAGGGATCAAGCACATTTTTGCTAATTACTGAAAAGTAATTTTTTTAACGAATTTCAATAAACCATTATATTTAATTAGAACTCTTTTATTTATTTACCCTCATTTAAATGTTATGATGATACCTTCACCCCAAGCTCAAAGAGATAGACCAAATTGAAAAAGAACCCTATTATACACACTTCAAAAATGTATAGGGATCAAGCACGTTTTTGCTAATTACTGAAAAGTATTTTTTCTACGAATTTCAATAAACGTTTATGTTTAATCAGACGTCTTTTATTTATTTACCCTCATTTAAATGTTATGATGATACCTTCACCCCAAACTCAAGGAGATAGATCAAACTGAAAAAGAACCCTATTATACACACATGAAAAATGTGTAGGGATCAAGAACGTTTTTGCTAATGACTGAAAAGTATTTTTTTCTTAGTGTTCGATAATTTCACAAAAAGAATTAAATTAATGAAACATCATGACATTCAATAAAAACTTAAAAATTAGGATCATTAGTTTTTTTTATAATATCAAGTGACGGGAGTTTAATAATAATAAACCTGGGCTACTGAAAATAGTAATGTACTCTGAATTTTCAAAGTCAAAGTCCCTAGTTAAAGCTTGCTACGAAAAAGTCAGCTGTTCAGAAGATTGTGGCAAGGATACTGCACCGTAACAGAGCAAAACCAGGCTTTTTATGTTTCTAAGTTCTATAATACATGAGTCAGTTGCCTTGATTTCAAACACGTTTTACTGAGCATTATTTATTTATTTTTTATTATTTCTTTGGGGTCAGCAAACAGTTACACGTTACAAATAGTACATAGATATAAATAATAAGTAGTGACTAGTAAAGTACATAACCGTTACTAATACGCCGCGGTAACCTAATACCTACCACCTCATAAGTAGAGGGTCGTGGGTTAGAATCCGGGTTTGCACTCTTGAAGTTTTCGCAATTTATGTACGAAATTTCCAATGAGTTACAATTATTAATACAAACATTTCGATATTTCGATCTTTCGATCACAAATAAAAATTCCTTCGATCTAGAAGACAGGAAGATGGTGGAGTAATTTCACAAAAATAAATGAATATCATAAGTAAAACAACATAATATTCATTACAATGATTTTCACCATGAGTTTTTCGGTGAAGAAAAATATCGTGAGGAAACCTGCACACATCTGCAAAGCAACTTAATGATGTGTGTGAAGTTCCCAATCCACATTGGGCCTGCGTGGGAACTACAGACCAAACAAAACAATGCGAGAGAAGGTCTGTGCCCAGCAGTGGGACTACATTTGGCTACCTATGATTCTTTATTATTAATTAAGTTTTCGAGAACGGTTACCGGACACCCATGTTCCGTTACACGCCGCAGTCCATACGTGTAAATAAATAAATAGTGGTTGATTATATACGTTAGTCTATAAGGTTACGTATCTATGGATCTTTATATAGAATCGGGAATAAATTTATTTTGTAAATTGAGTATTTGCTTATACATGACTTAATTGAATTAATTAAAGATGGTATAGTCACCAGGATAGATAGGGAAGAGCCTCGATGGCCTGCTCATATAAAATAATGAATGTTGGTAGATAGATAGCACAAAATTATAGAGGGAATGTGAATGGAGACGTGGGGAGAAGTAGACATATCTCGATGGACATATCTCAATCAGATTGAGGATGTCCTTAAAATAAGCCGGGTCAAAAGCACTAATCATAAATTTCAGTAGCAGTAGACCTCCTTGTGAAAGAGCTTGTCCAGAGAAGTAGTGCCACCTTACCTATTTCTGCCGCCAAGCAGTTATGTTAGCATTACTGTGTTTCGGTTTCGAAGGGTAACGGTGCTGGTGAAATTCAGGCACATGAAACTTGTCACCTTATATCTCAGGGTGATAGGCACAGTATCATTGTCCCTCAGATCTAAAGCTCTGGGTGGCACTGCAACTGTTATGGATAGACTTGTTGCTTAACATCAGGTGCACGACTTCGTCGTGCCATCACTTGTTATCATAAAAAAACGGGCACGTATTATGTAGACTGATAGGAATAGAGGAAGCGAAGGCAGCTAGGAGCGTATTAGGTGCCTCCACCTGTTACGCCGTAGTCTCTGCCTACCTCGAGGGGAGACAGGCGTGATGACATGTATGTATGAAAATGAAATGCATGAAAAACAACCAGCAATTTGAGGAGTGTGTAACTAGAGTCAAACCTTAGCAATCGCTAATATCATCTCAATCATACCACATACAAACATTTTCTACAATAAAATCATCGACCGCTGGACAATACTAGACTTTCTGTAAACACTAACTCTCGGTCTATAAAGTTAGTATGCGCCCGCCATCATTTCGCTAACAATGTTTCCCATCCTGCTTTTTCGCTGTCCGACTTTGGAGTTAAAATTCGCGACAGAACGGCAGACAAAAAATATACACAGAATGTTTCAAAGAGTTAAATTAAACTACAGTCTTGGTATCTAGATTAAACTGAAAGTTAGAGTCACCGCCATTTCGAATTAATAACATTGTGATTACGGACTGTGTACAATCAGGTCAAAATCTCACATTCAGTTGCTCTTTTCACAAATTTCTGTAAAACTAAAATGTATTTTTATTTACAATTATATGCTAGGTTGAAAGAAAGAAAACGCTCATGCAAAAACAATCTAAATCTCACAACAGACATAAATCGATTCTCAGCGTTGGCATGCAACGAGCGTTCGAGGCAGTAGATATGGTGATGTCACGCGCGAAGTCAAACGAGAATGAGATATTGTAATATAGTGGTTTTCATTTGAAAATGGCAAAATATTAACATAAATTAGACCTTTGCCAAAAAATCCTTTCGTTACCTTCACTTATTTCAATCAAAAGAAACTTCACAGTTCTTTACTTAAGTGCACTAAATATCTTATCGATCATGTATTGAATACATTTGATAAAAACTAAAAATTAAGAGTCTTTCGAATTTACACTTCTAGTGTTGCCGAACAAAAGATTTTGTCGAAAGTAGAGATTTAAGCTACATTTTCTGTAGACATTGAAGATGCTACATTATTTCGTAATCGCAATATCTCGTAGCGCACGAGAATCATCCCCTAGGATGGGAGACATATACACAAATTGATACACGCTTAAGTTGGTGACGGAGCAGACAGACTTTTGTTCGCCCTAATGAGGGTAGCGTAGCACAAAAAATGACAGGTTTTATCTTCAATGGACTGTGCGCATTATGTTCATTAAGATTGAGACGGCTCATTTCTCTGGCACGCTACGGTCAGCTTAACTGGGTAATGGACTAAACGTTTATATAAAGAGGTCATTCATTTAGTTCACGTTATTGTATCACGTACTTACGCATAGAATTCAAGTTGGAATGTTTCCTGCTTCAAATTACAAATTGCAAAGCCGAAATGTACATCGATTAGGTATAATTAGAGAATGACAGTATTTACAAATCAATCAATTACTATCTATTCAAATCTAAATTCAAATTTTAAATTTTATGTGAAATTACTCCACTATTTTGTTATAACTATTAACACAAAGATCGAATACTCAGAAAAAATTTCTTCAATCCGGCCGGATTCGAACCGACGTCTTCTAGCATACTGTGCCAGACGCTATACCAACCAAGCCACGGAACGGACCAGCGAACCTCAGGAGTTTTTGTAGGTGCTTGTTGTCGCGTCTTTGTATTTGGTTTTTCAAGGACTTGTTAGCCGTAGCGTCTTTGAATATCAATTCAATAAAAATTTAAATACAATGAATAGCGACATCTCTAGCCGGGGCTGGTAGCTGTAAAGGTATCTAACTGGGTGACAAAATACTTAGATTTACTTTAGACTTTAAAATTTATGGATGTATAATATTACGACACGACCCATTTGTTTTTCAAAATTCGAAATTAAAAAAAATGAAATCTAACACGATCGAAAGGATCGGTGTCGAGTGCAACTTCTACCTCTGGCAAACTCGCGTCAACGCTCAATGCAAAACAAAGCAGTTTCGAATTAACGATATTATATTAAGTAAACATTTTTATTTTCGTTTTGTCAAAACTTTGTAGCTGCCCCTTGCATTACTAGTTATAAATCTAAAAACTTATAGATGCGACTCGATTATATTTTTTTCGAGAACGACGGAAGAAAGGGATTTTCAGAAAAATACTTTTGGTTTGTCTATGAACCTATCGTTTTTTTTCAATGTATTCGCTATGCTAACATTACCGTAAAATGACACTAAAGGTAATAAAAAAATATATGCGGAAAATTGTAATCACGACTGCATACTGTGAAGATTCACGAACATGCGTAAGCGGCTAGTAAGATAGCTGTAATGATTACAAGTGAATAAAATAATGTCCGTATGTATTTTTTGGGTGCTGAAAGTAATGTAGCTTTTTTGTAAATTAATTTAGTCACCGTGAAAGCCAATTTGTTGTTGTTGTTGTTGAAAGTGTTTGTAGTTTCAGCACCCTTACAAACCTTATGAAACACCCGCATAAGATGAACCTTCCCGATAACCGTTTATTTTGAAAGACAGCTTATCCCTTTATGGGATAAGCTCGCCTTCGTTTGTTAAAACTTATAATTTCGTTTTGTTATATAATAAAGTGTTTACATACATACAGTCTGTAATATTTTTTTAAATAACATGATCTCAAACTTCAGCATACCTAAGCCATAATTAATTTAGAGAAATTAATTTTCAAATTGGTCCTACCGGGAATAGAACCTGGGGCCTCCTTATCCAGAGGCCACGGTGCAAACCGTTAAGCCACTGAGGGTGCCAATTTTCTAAATGTTATAATTATATGTAAAGATTCCCTTTTAATTGCAATCTTGTCTCATCTTACTTTACGGTAATATGTTTTTTATCCCAATAAAATTCTTTCCCAAACTCAAGTGAGACGTACAATCTTGGTACATAATCAGGGTAGCAAACTTTACGCCCCAGGGATATTAGAAAAGTCGCAAAGTTCCTGAGGAAATCTGCGGAAAATTGGGCCAGGGAAGTTAGACTTTGTCACGCTTTCAGCATACCAATAGCGTCGAAGCCAGTTAAAGAAACGCGGTATTGACTATATAGTTCAGGCACACTTATGTGGGTTCTTTAACTCAACTTGAACTTATTAAGTTGCAGGGTCAAGAGAAGGTCAAGTTTGTCACTTAAGATTTAAATTCAACTCTATATCGCTTACAATAACAACTGTTCAAAATCCAAACGATCAAACTTCATGTTTTATTGTAGCTGGAAGGTTTTTATGAAGACAGTAAAATAATGACGACCACCATTCGACACTTTAATTGGTTATGTTACACAATACATAGACAAAAATCACAATAAAACCCTTGTAATATATAATTATTTGAACAAGTTTTTAATGAAATTTTATATTTAATTTTAATGAATTGAACCAGGAAAACATTTTACGCCATCAATACCACGATGCAAAGTCGCTGTTTTTTGTGTCACGCCATCTGTCTCTTGACTGTGCCACCGAACAAAAAGGTGAGCTGAAGGCTCTTAACCCATTAAAACTTTAAGTAGCAGGCTTGAGGGCATCCAAAAGGGCACGGACCTCGGCTCAGGACACTACTATAGACTTCCGCCAAAAGAGGGTGCTATAAGAGTGAGACATCATCTGTCACTTCTTTGCGCCCTTCCGAAAAATTCCACTGCGGTGATACATTACTATGTTCATAAATTTAGAAACTTTTATCGAGGAACCTTAATCGTACCGACATATAATCGGCAATATCCACAAAACTCAGTGAAATAGAGCCAATTAGTCGATTTTGATTGTTATTACTAGAAATTAGAGTTGTTTTGATAAATTGCAGCTTGTTTATTAGTTACGCAAATACCTATTTGGTACTCGTCGCGACATCTGGTGTACCTGTAGGTACTAAATACCCGACTGTCTGTGTCATATGACTAAAAAGCGCAAATTATTTTGTAGTCAAACATTTCTATCTAGAATCAAATAACAAAGTTTTTAGGAAATGTAACTATTTTTCCGGATTTTATTTGTTTTTTCAAACAAACCGACGTTTTACACAAACAAAACAAAGTTTTTCTCTTTCAGAGTATTAGCTGAATGCTAACTTTTGTTTATTATGCCTCTTTTGACGTTGAGCTAATTTGTCGTTGCCCTTAGACATTTAAAGACACAACTCAAATAAAAACGTTGAAACCCAAAGCAAAGCTGACGAAGATCTTACTAATGTAAATTTGACCTCAATCTCAACATAAAACCCGACAACAAAGCGTAACGGTCGATTAAACAAAGGGTGCGAGTAAATATTTCGTAAACAGAACTGCTTCAACCAGCCTAATTGATTTTTAATTATGATTTAAACGTTATGTCTAAAACAACCCAGGAATATTAAGTAAGGGAAGTGATAGAGGTAACAGGTACCCATAGCTGCTACTATCATTAAAACTTGTGTTGTTTAGCTAATGCTTGGATTAGCTCTAGTACCAGTAAAGCTGCTTGTAAAAGAGTTCGTTCAAGGAAGTACTGCCACCTAACCTATTTATGCCGCCAAGCAGTAAGGGCGCTGGTTAAATTACAAGCACAGGGACTTTTCAACTTGTATCTCAGGGTGATGGGCACAATTGCAGTGCCCCTCAGACCTTTGTGATTGGCTCTGAGTGGCAACTGTTATAGACAGGCGTGTCGCTTGCCATCAGTCGCACAGTTTGTTTGTTCCATTATTTGGTATCACATAGACGGACATTATTTTTATTATTTGGTCATAACGACTAACCGAGGGGCGTTTTTGCTTCAAAAACTGTTCTACAGTTCTGCTTTTCATGCCGGAATCTGAAATTTGATTATGGTATTGCATCACTCTGAGACATAAGTTGACATGTTTCACGTGCCTTTAATTTCACCAGCACTTTTACCCACTAAAACTTTTCAGTTTACTGCATTTGTGCATTGCCGCGGGAACGCAGTAATGCACAAATGCAGTAAATAGATAAGGTGGCAGTAATTCTCTGGATGAACTCTTTCGCAATGTGCTCTACTGCTACTAACCTACCTGGTCAGTAAGTACCTTTTAGCACGATTTGGCTGACAACTTAAAAAAAAAAACAATTTGTATTTTTTCGTCAAAATTACAATTTATACAAGGTTAATTGCAATATACTAACCACGTCTCTGGACTCTATTAGTGACACCATAAACAACAACTTTTGTTGCATGACTTTTAATAATTAGTCACATCATACTTGCGTTCAAAAACAAAATTATTGAAACAAGTCACTGTAAACGGTAATAACTCTTTTCGGTAACAAAAAAAAAACGCTTGCACATTTTAACTGTAACCTTACTACCAAATACAGATCTAACAAAAAAACCGACCTCAAAAGTTCGTGGCATTCATCTATTTGCCAAGTTTTACTGAAATCGGTTACCGGAAAGTGTCTCTCTTCAATAAAAAAAGAGTAATTAAAATCGGCTTACAAACGCCACGAGTTCTCGCGTAACATACATTGAAAAAAAAACAGTCGGATTGAGTACTTCCTCCTTTTTTGAAGTCAGTTAAAAGGTGTCAGACACTACAAGAAAAAATTAAAACATTTAACATTGTTGTTATTATGCTAGTAATACAGGCCTGTGAGGTTGTTATGTTAGTATTTTACAACCTGTATACATCCTTAAGTATTATAAATAAGAAATTAAGAAAATTGAAAACATAATTGTATAGGTACCTCAGTGACGACTTGAACTTCAAATACATTGGAAGAAGCAAAACCTAAAGCGGTTTAGAAAAGAATTCCTAAATGGATTAACCCAGAAATCTAACCCTGAATATCTTTTGTAAAGTGCACTCAAAAATTGTAATATCGATTGCAATATTTTGTTTAATAAATCTTTAAATTAAAACCCTAACATAGCAGGTGGAACCAACTCCATCACTATTTAAATAACGAATGTTGTTAATACGTTAACAGATTAATCAAACCGCAGTTAAAAGCGGAACTCGTTAAATTTTTGTTAATCGTAAGCAATTAACAGTTTCATGGGGTGCCGCTTTGTGTTCTAACCATTATGTCAATTTTAATTTGCTAAATAAGCTTGATTCTTGAGAAACAAGCTCTGTGGCTCTAGTGAAAAGGGGTACAAGTATTTTTACTTGTACCCCTTTTCACTAGAGACACAGAATTCGTTTGGGAAATATGTAAAATGGTTGATAATAAACACTATTCAGTATCTTATGACAGTAACCAAGCAGTGACCATGAAGCATAAGACGATGCTGAAATATCAAAATTATAAATTTATCCGTTTTAAGTGATGTTAATGAGCTAAAGGAGTATACTGTTTTATCTTCAGCTTACTAAAGCCTATGAACATTATATACGTACATTTGTATTAGATAGATAAATAGATACAGTATGTATGCCATTAGAAAAGTATAATTGTATTATATTATTTAAAAAATCCAGTGAACAATATGTACAAATTCAAAATAATCTTTATTTCATAGGTAAGCATTATTACACTTGAAATCGTCACAATGGTTAAACTCTACCGCTCATTCGTAAGGCAGATTCCCCTGAGAAGAATGAGCAAGAAACTCTAGGGGTTGCTCTTTGTAAATAACATTTACAATATTTTTTTATTTGAAACATCAGATTGAGACTACCTCCATGAGCTAAACGGGTTACTACCACGGATTTTTGTCATCCAAGTACGCAGAAGTTGTATAATAACCTTTAGTATAAAGTTTTTGTTTCACTATAGTTTTAAACCTCGTGAAAGGCAAATTTTGTATATCAACCGGAATCTTGTTATAGAAGCGTATACATTGCCCCTTAAATGATTGTTTGACTTTGTGAAGACGACTATCAAGAAAAGCTAGTTTATTTTTTATTCCTCGTATTAATGTTATGTCTGTCACTATTTTTCATAAAAAAATTACTATTCCTTTTAACATAAATTATATTTTCATAAATGTATTGTGAGGCTAGTGTAAGAATGTTAATTTCCTTAAACTTATCTCTCAAAGATACTTTGGGGCCCAGATTGTAAATTGCCCTAACTGCACGTTTCTGCAGGACAAAGATTCTATTGATATCGGCGGCATTACCCCAAAGCAAAATGCCGTATGTCATTAGACTGTGAAAGTAGCTGAAGTAAACCAATCTAGCGGTTTCGACGTCTGAAAGTTTCCTTATTTTTTTAATCGCGTACACTGCAGAGCTGAGCCGTTTTGACAACTTACTTATATGGGGACCCCATTGCAATTTAGCATCTAACGTTGTACCTAGAAATACAACTGTATCCACAAGATTCAATTTTTCGTTTCTAACTACAATGTTTGTAACCGTCTCTCTAACATTGGGTAATGTAAATTTCACACAATTTGTTTTTTTCTCATTAAGAAGTAGGTTATTAACAGCAAACCAATCAACTACTTTAGATATAGCATTGTTCACATCGTCATAGGAACATTTGTGCCTTTTAACTTTAAATAATAAGGAAGCATCATCAGCAAACAATACTGTCTCATGTTTTATACCCTCCATAAGGCTAGGTAAATCATTAATATAAACTAAAAACAAAAATGGGCCTAGAATTGAACCTTGAGGGACACCCATGCTAATTACAGACCCTGACGATCTCGTACCGTTAACATCGACCCTCTGTACCCTACCACGCAAATACGATTTAAGAAGGTCGAGATCACGTCCCGCCACACCATAATGGCGAAGTTTCCTGACCAGTGTATCATGGTGCACACAATCAAAAGCCTTGGAAAGGTCACAGAATACACCAATAGCATCATGTGAGACTTCCCATGCATCAAATATATGATTAATCAACTCTACACCAGGGTCGGTTGTAGAGCGACCCCGAATGAAACCAAATTGTTTAGGAGATATTAAATTATTACTATAAAAATATGCACACATCTGATTTAGAATAATTTTTTCAAATATTTTACTGAGAGTTGGTAGTATTGATATAGGTCTGAAATTGGTGGGGTCAGAAATACTACCAGATTTGAAAAGTGGAATAACTTTACTTTGCTTCATGAGGTCAGGAAAGACACCATCATCAACACATTTATTAAAGACACAGGCTAAGTAAGGCGCAATACAATCAACTATAGAACTAATTGCTCTGACTGAAAGACCATCAAGATCAGCAGTATTTTTTATATTTATAGACTTAAAGGCTTTAACAATATCGTTTGGAAATACATGACGGAACCTTAAATTAGTGATACTAACTGCATTATTTTCTTTTAGTAAGGATTCAGCGTACCTTCAATCAAGCTTCTCCACTGCACTCTGTCTTTGGCTAGGTGGAATGCGACTCTCACTGGTACTGCCAGACTTTCAGCCACCAGGGGGCTTACCACAACCTCTTAAAACAATATTAGTTTAACCTTACATTGACTTTTCGTACCATGACGCGCTTAAAGTAAGCTTATTATAATGTTAAAACTATGATGTTTTATTGGCAGCTTTGTGACTATTCATTCATTCACTTCGTACTATAACGCGACTTTAACATTAAAGTAATATTGTTCTTATGTCAAATTTAGAAATCTTAAAATAGTGACTCGGACGCAGTAGAAACAATATTATTTTCGAATTTATTGTCTAAATATAGATTTGTAATGATTAAAAATTAAGTTGAACTTCATTATTTACATAAATCTCTTCAATATTTTGTTTATTTTTTATTTAATGGTAAGTACATAGGAAATCATTTCTCTTATCAAAATTATGACAGCGACATCTATACGTTCCTTGACAACATCAGTCAAACCTAAGCTATAATTCCGAATTCACAACTTGACCATCAAGACTCAGCTTGTTTTATTTATTTTTCTTCGTGAAAATGCGGAAAAACAATTTAAAACAACGTGATTTTAATAGATTTTATTTTTACATGCTTTTTTTAATAGTGAAAATTCTCTGAACGTAAATAACATTAAGTACTTGTTGAACAGTTGTTAAACATTATACTACGTTAAGACGATTTGGAACATCAATAAATAAAGAGATAGCATTATATTTTTTATTTAGCGTTATTTCTTTCCTATTTTTAGTAAGGAATCGACAACAGTGCGAAATCATTTGTACTTTCTGTGATTTAATTCTGTGATTGGGTACGGTATAAGTAGTTATGGTTTAACATATAATAAGTATCTTACAGAAACCTATAACTTGCAAATAAGAATCTTAAAAACTATCGTTCCAAATCATATAAAAAATAAATTTATAGATGATAATGCTGGGTTATTTAGCTATTGTCAAGTAATCAATGTTTTTGATAAAGTCAAACTTTCAATTATGTGAATACCAGAGACCAAAATATTTAAGAATCATAGAAACCAAAATAGATCTACTCCCTAAAACAAATAATATACATGGTAATGGTACTCGAAAATTAGATTATATAATTCCTAAATTACTAAATGAATTGCCTGCGTGCATTAAAGACCTATATTTGGATTTGACACTTTGGACTTTGGACCGTTCTTATTGTAAGTGGCATAGAGTTAAATTTAAGCCTTTAGTATCAAGCTTGACGTGCTCTTGACCCTGTACTCATAGTGCAGGGATTTCGCTAGTTTACGACCAGGAAGTCTATTACGAACTACGATACTACAATGCTTCATCCTCAACGAAACTCATACGTACTACGTACGTCCATTTTACGATGAAAGTAATGTCAAAATCTGGTACGAATCCTGTCATTTGACATTTCGGAGGAAGGATTTGACAATACGATCTTCGTACGCGTTTCGTGGTAATCTCCGGTCCGATACGACGCTAAAACGATGATCGTCGCCTTGTATCGTATCTCATAATAGACCTCCTGGCAATTTGTGTAATTGTTTGGCACAAACAAATCAGCTTCTGGATGAACTCGGCAGCATGCATGTTGGTTGCTTCATTGATGATATATGCGTCAATAATGTCAATTATGCTGACGACATGGTGCTGCTGGGGCCGTCTATTAATGCGCTCAGGAAATTACTCAAAGTGTGTGAGAGGTATACAGCCAAGCATGGGCTGAAATACAACTAAAAAAAAAGTGAACTGCTCGTTGTAAAGGCACGTAAATGCTATCCAGATGTTGTACCATCGTTAACGCTTGATGGCACGCCTCTTAATAGAGTTGATAGGTTTAGATATCTTGGTTATATTATTACTGACAGTATGAAAGATGATCTAGATATTGAAAGGGAGCGCAGAGCGCTGGCAGTGAGAGGAAACATGCTGGCCCGTAGATTCACTCGTTGTACAAAACAGGTGAAAGTTACGCTTTTTAAAGCTTTTTGTCAGTCAATGTACTAGAGTAGTCTATGGGTTAGATATACACAGCGTACATACAACTCAACACGAGTACAATATAATAACACATTCAGGATGCTGTTGGGACTGCCACGGCACTGCAGTGATGTTTGCTGAAGCGCGAATAGATGACTTTTATGCCATTAGGCGTAAAAAAGTGTCGTCTCTGCTAAAGCGAGTGCATGGCAGTGGCAATAGCATCCTGAGGATGTTTGCCCATCGTTTTGACTGTACAATTTTAAAGTTTTGGGTAAACATTACAATTGTGCAAATTAAGTAATAATTGTGCATTTTTCAAATTTTAATATTTAAATTTTCTGTCAATATCTCAAAATTCAATGTAATCATACTAACATAGTTCTAAGGTTTTCTTTTGTAACTAACACCATTCTCTTATGGGCTATGGCCTGAAATAAACGGTTTATTATTATTATTATTATTATTATTATTATTATTATAGCTAGGTATGTTTAAAATTGATGAATTTTGGTATAGAGATAGATGAGACTTAGGAAAAGGACGTAGGCTACTTTTGTTACAAAAATAAATCGGATAAAATAGGGGAAGAAAGTCTGCATGGAGAATTAATAAAACTAAGAAAATTAGTATAAACAATAGGCTACTCAAGTACTCTACGCTGACGAAGTCGCGGGCACCAGCTAGTAATTGCGTACCATGTAAACAATATGGTACGCAATAAAATTGTACATTATGGGTTAGTGTATACACAGACAGAGATGTGTAATGAGTTAAAACCCAATCAACCCGCCTGGATTTTTACCCAAAGCGCCAGATTTTAACCCATTTCTGTTCAAAATCGAGGGCCGCCGAGAAACGGCGATTACGGTACTTGGTATAATTCCATAGACACTTGTTACAAATTTCGTGTATTAAATGTTTGTTTAAAAAGAGGCTATCTGCTAAAACAAATACCTACCTTGCAATCCTGTGGATTCACATTACTAAGGATTAAAGTGCATACAATCTAACGGTTTTTTGTAACCATTAATTTCAATACGGTTTTGAAGCGAATCGATTGAATAGAAACCCTAAATGAAATTGTCTTGATCAAAAAGCAATAAACATTTTGTATTAATATAATTATATAATTATTATAATTATATAATTATATAATTTGAACAAAACTCGATTTATAACAAACATTTAGTCACACTGTCAACCGTGAGACCTGTAAAGGGCCCGAAAGGTCGGTTTGTTTGAAAAAACAAATATACGCGATATAAATCCGGAAAAATAGTTTCATTTCCTATGTGTAACAATCGCGAAAACCTAAGAACTCGATACAAATAGTTATTTCCCTCGATTTTGGCTATTAATGGGTTTTAACTAGATTTAAACCTGGCTTTAACAAAACGCATTTCTGCACATATGTAGATACAGGATAAGTACAATTGAACATTACAAAAAACAACCCAAGACGAAATCGTATTTCACCAATATCTTTTTAGATTACCTATCTACAAAATAAGGTAATAGATATTTAGCGAAGCTCTTGCTTTCAGTACGTACTGAAAATTGAACTGTCAATTGCAAAACTTGGCTGTCGTCCAACTGACCAAAGTAATGTTTAGGTATTCGGCATTCCCTGGTCATAAATTATTTATTGAGGACATTTTGGTGCAATTGACGATGCCTTATAATGTTTAAAAATCAACTGAATATCAATTTTAAAACGGCTACTTCGCTTGGCTTTTACATTATGGTGAGAAGATTGGCCAGCTAGATTCTGCGTTAGCACTCGGTAACGCAGCAGGTATAGGAGAGCAACCGTCGCTTGGGGAGGCACCTCTCATGCACCCCAGAAGAGACAACGTAGTGAAATGGGAATATTTTTCAACCCGACTTAAAATCATTGTGCTTACGGATCCCTCGCAAAAAGTATATCTCATTTGCTCTCGTGCCCACTGCGCCCCACCAGCTGCACCTGCGAAGACGTGGTAAAGGCAACAGATAGGGACATCGAAGTGGTTGCTTACTGAGCCAATCAAATACAACATTGGTTTTTATTGTTTTTTTGTCATTGATTGACAAGAATACGGTTACTACGTAAGAAGGTACCTCTGTATCGACAAGGATAGAGTTGGATGGCGTGTCTGTGTTTCTTGTTCCCAGGTTCTAAAAAAATTGTTCGCGCACAAAAGTAATTTTGCTCACTGGACTCATTGTATTGCATCTTCAAATGGAACATCTAAATGAGTCTTAGACATGAATACAATTTATTTTTTCTACGGAAACAATGCCAATAGCAGGATTTTGTATACATTTTGGTATTCTGCTAAATATTAAGAGTAGTGGCTTATCTGCTGGCTTGCCATCGGGCTACTATTCAACTGCCATTGCACTTTTTTGGTATTCTGCTCTTCAATGGCGAGTCCATGACGTAGTGCAATAATTATTTGACATAAATCAATTCATTTAATTTGAAGAGTAAATTGCTGATTAAACAAGATAAAAAATTAAGTAGAGAAGACGTGCTCGCTTCGGCGATCCAGCAGGGAGTGACGACGGAACGAAAAGAAAAAGATAAAGAACGATTCTAAATTTGAAAACAAGTGCCCAGGAATCAGAGCAGAGGTGATAAAAAGGTGGGATGACGATACAAGGAGGTCACATCGTCACACACTCTATCGCGCGTGATTAGCGAGCACAATCGCGGCAACCTGTGTGAAGTTTTTTAAGCTATAGTTCTTTCGCGCATGATCGCTCGTGTTCGTTTTTATTACAACGGAAGGGCGTCCATGTAATAAGACAAACTTCGAGCGCGACTCCGCGCGCGACTGATGAGCGCACGGGCAGTCTTTCCCTTGTTTCCTTCCAACACGTTTACACTCACGCCCAATTGCGCACGATTGACTATATCATATACGATAGAGCGACTGTGTAAAGCCCGGTATTTTTGAAAATTTTGTAAGCTCTAAAGAGCTGTGGCCAGGTTCACGGCAATAAAATAGGAAACTTCGGTCCGAAAAATTTATTCGTAATTAAATCGAAAGGGGAATGTAATAATTGTGTGTAAAAACTGTAATAAAAAGGTATATATAAAAACAGATTTTGCCAATTTGGCAATTTTTGGCAAATTCGGAAATTTGGCACATGATTAGTAGTTTGTACAGATTGGTATTAAAACTGATAAAGGAATAAAAATTAGACTCAATTAAAAATTAGAGCAGTACTGTTCGTTGCCGCGATCGAGCACGGAGTGACGATGGAACGATTCAAAACCAGAATGACGAGGCAAAGGCATTAAAGGACGATTCAAAATTTAAAAACAAGTGGCCAGGAACCGGAGAAAAGGCGATAAAAAGGTGGGATGACGATGTAAGGAGGTCACATCGTTACCAGTTATTGAATGAATTAATGCCATCAGTGGCGGAATTGCACACTGACACTTTATTAAGACTCAACTGCCATTCCAATTAGATTTCAGCAGAATAACAAATATTACCATAATTGCAATAATACTTTCAGTGGAGTCTCAATGGAATTACCTGCGGTTTCAAAGCAATTTGCAGTCTTGGGGAGCTGCACTGTGACACATGAGAGATTTCTTTATTCACATATCAGAGGACAGGGTGCATTGTAATTTGCTGAGCTGATGAATATATAAGTTATGCAGTACATCATTGTCATATCATTATGAATTAAAAGCCTCTGATTAGTCAGCTTGAATTCCCTACTGTATTTAACGTGGTATTATAGCATTGCGATTGGTCAGACAGAATTTACTACTACATTCATGATAACAAAAACAAATTATCGCAGATATTTGAGTTTTTTGTCTCGTATTTCCAAGAGAGGACTGTAATGAAATAATTGGCATAAATATAAACCACAGTATCAAAAGCAAATAACGACATTAAGGTGGTTGAAATTTGTGTTTTGCCACAACATTCATTTCAGTGTTAATTGGACTTCCATTATAAAAGGCAATCACTGAAACGTATTTGGTAAACAGTAAAGCGTTTAATAAGTATTGGTTTTGAAATTGTTCGAAATATAAATAGAAACAAATCATATTATAACAGAAAGTATAAAAATAAATTTAGATCTCCAGTTTTGGAAAAAAACATGATAATTTCTTTGTTCCCTATATACTACCTGCGCTACGTGCTCTACTATTGTTATTTTTGTCAATAAATTTGTTAAATATGTCTAATACAAAAATGAAACTAAAAAAAAAACATACTCCTTGTTCACTCAGAGCTTCAAATCGCAAAGATCTGAGGGGCAACCATTGCGCCGTCACCCTAAGAAATAAATTGACAAGTCCATGTGCCTATAATTTCACCAGCATAACCACAACACAGCAATGGTCACATTACTGCTTGGCGGCACAAATTTGTGAGGTGGCAGTACTTCCCTGAATGGACCCTTTCACAAGGAGCTCTACTGCTACTAAAGACTAATTATTTTGCGTCGTCGTGTGGCACAAACTGATTTTATATGAAACCGAATGCGGCGTACAACTCACGAGATTACGTTCGTCTGGCCTCACCCTAAGCAAATGATTAGTGAGTAATATACTCGTATTATAGAATTTCTTCATTCGGAAACTAATTTTTTTTGCAATTTCACAACGCGTATTTACAACGTGTACGTGACTGTACATAAATGCTTTATGGTTGCGTTTTAATATTAATAACCCAGATTCCATTTAAACGCAAACTACACCGGAACAATCACGCAATGCAGTATTTTGCTGTCATTAGTTCACGAATTTTTCACGAAAAAATTGTGTTGACAAATTCGATTTCAAATTATTGATTTTTGTTAAGTACATTCTGTCAAGAGGACATCAGATCTACTAATTTTAAACCACTTCAGTTGTGTGTCGATGAACTATCAATGCGGGATTTTGGGGTTTGTAGCATCTGACCCCGGGGTTAGTTTAAAATTGGAATGGAATCCGAATGAACCGAAATACGAGTATCTTAAGATTTCAGGGTCGGTTATTGGTCAAAAATAATTAAGTTTTAGTCGTCCGTCCCGGGCTTAATTGCACCCACAGAACAATAAATACAGTAGAAGTGGTTAGTTAGAGTCCGACGCGTGCCAACTCGAAAGACTTATCTGAGCTCAGTCACTGCCATTTTCGCTTTGTATGGTATGGTTGTGTTATTCTTTCGTGCAAATTCTATAAAATCCTAGAAAAAGAAAAATAGTGGTATTTCATATCATCAAAAAGTCTTATTTTAATAAATTTTAAATTTTCTGTTTATCGAAATATTTTTTTGTTACAAGAAACGAAAGTCAAGCTTATACTTATGCAATATGGTCGCATCTTGTTTAGAGAAATAAATTAATAACTTTCAATATAAATCAAAACGTCGTAACTTGTAATAATAGGTATTGGTGGTATTGAACTTTCAACGATATGCCAACAGGGTAAAGTTTAAACTATATTAACAATTCAGACTTTTGTTTTTTTTAATTTGAAACTACGACCAACCAACATCCAGATTTTGTAGTATTTCAAATTAAGAATGTGTGAGTTTTGGCGACATTGGTTGTGTTAGTAAACGAGGCCTATGACACTTGTATTGTTTATTTTCTTCCGTGGTTGCGCCCCCAGAGATAAATTTTAAAATTTCTATCGCCTGAACCCGAATTCATTTGCGATAGACATTGGTATATTTTATTGATTTTTGTTATTTGGTATTCCGTTAAAAGTAGAGTAATGGCTTGTATTGACAAGCCCATCGAGTATTATTCAACTGCCATTGCATTTTTTTGATATTCTGCTCTTCAATGGCGAGTCCATGGCACGTCGGTATCGTAGTCTATATATATAATTATTAGACATAAAAAATATACTTGATTTGAAGACTAAATTGTTGATTAAATGAGATAAAAATTAATATTTGCATATTAATTTCTACAGTAGTTTCAGTAAGGCAACATTAATCGTCAGTGTTTGAATGGATTAATGTCATTATTGCTGACTGACGCTCTATTGAAACTTATCCATTGCAACTAAATTTTAGCAAAATAGCAAATATTGTCATGATTGCCGTACAAAAATAATGTCAGGATTTGGAATTACAACGACCAGTGTCTTCAAAAATATTAGCTGGCTTAAAGCAGGTGAGTTACGTTTATGTTTGAAGTTTACCCTGAAGTTATTAGCCATGAAATCAAAATAGTTTATTTAAAAAGAAACGACCTTAAAAGTTTGTTGAATTACATCTAATTGCCAAGTTTTATTGAAATCGGTTACCGGAAAGTGCGCAAAACCGGATCCATCCCCTAGTTCGCACTATACGGGACTTAACACAGGAGATAATAAAAATCGGTGCTCACAGCTTAAAGTATATTGAGACAAAAAGGCCTTTAATTGTAGCATAGCAAAGTCAACCATTTAAATAACTGTTCCCTATAAAGTTTAGCGTTATTTATAAAAATAAGTCTTCGTGCGTTAACATTCCGACGGCCGTTGAAAACTTGCCTTTGAACCAGTAATACTTGCTTCAAGAAGTGGACAAATTTTTGAAAAGGATTTTCTTACAATTCCTGTAGAAGTTTTGATATCGGCCTTTCTATTGACGCCATCAGTGCCAGGAAATAGCTATAACTCGACCCAATTTTTGCATTTTAACGGTGGTAGATTGCCTCCTTTAGAACTACTAGAGTGTTCATCTTCAATTCGTCTTTACGCCATTTAGTCCTCAGTTGAAGCTCTCAGACATATTCTTGCCACCCTTAGAGGTGGAATATTTTCTTTAAATTCAAATGGGACCAATACTGAGGTCCACAAAAGTGTAATCGCGTTACCTACATAAAAAAAAACACAGTTGAACTGTGAACCTCCTCCTGTTTTGAAGTCGGTTAAAAATGTAGAGATTGTATTTCGTAGAAGTAACTATCTTACATAAGACTATTTTATAATAAACAAAAACTTTTGTAGGTACCATAACTTTTGATTATTCATCAGACTTCACTTTCTTACAAAAAAAAAATCTAAACAGTTATCATTCTGCGGTAACAAAAGAAAGCGTTTCCTTAGTGTATCTAAATACCAGTCATCAGACGGTCACAGGACCGGCAGAGGACGGTTGCAAATTTGGTAACGTTACTACCAAATAGAAATATAAAAGAGAAATTTATTGTATTTGTAAAAAGTCATGAAACAAAGTTGTTGTTTATCATGTTACTAATATAGTCCTTTTTTTTTTGACGGGGGGGAAATCTTTATGGATACCCCTGAGCCCAGGGAGACTCAGGGGTTATGTGGGGACTCTCCCTCCCGGGTTTCCCTCTCGCCGGTTGAGTCGGCGCCGTGGGATCAGTGAACATTCACCACGACGCCTCCCGGTACTAATACAGTCCTGCGAAATTGTTATTATTTTATGAATAACACTGTATATGGTCAAAGTCAAAGTAAAATAATCAATTATTCATAGGTAAAATTTGTACATTTGAAAACGTCGTGTTTTAAGCTACTGCTCGTTCACTACGCTGCGCTGACCTCCCTAAGAAGAACGAGCAAGAAACTCTAGAGATTTCTCTTTTCAAATAAAGTTAAATGATATGGAATACACTTTGAATCTTATTTTTGTAGAATCTGTACTCATGTTGTCTTTCCATATATCTCTATCTAACACATACTCTTCAATTTTGTAATATGACTTTTCAATAAAAATACTTTTAAAGCAAGTTTTAAATTTAGGAAATGATCTTAATATATGCTCCGGAATCTTATTGTAAAAACGTATACAATTCGCCATAAAAGAATCGTTTACATCAGTGAAACGAAATCGTGGTACCATGAGTTTGGAGTTATTTCTAAGGTTGATATTAAATATCTTCTTTCTTAATGAAATTATCTATATTTTTACGGGCATACAAAATATTTGAATAAATGTGACACAGTCATGTAGCAGTCTCCTTAAACTTATCTCTGAGGGAAACCCAAGAACCTAAACGGTACACAGAACGAATCGCTCGTTTTTGCAACACAAATATGGTTTGTATATCAGGGTCGACGTCATAGCTATCATCACGACATACCTCTAGGACATAGAACGTGACCACTGTTTGGTTTCCATTTATAATCCAATGATTTGGCAATAAATATTCAACCTTAGTTGACAAGCAATGAAATTTAGCACTGATGACACTATCATAAAGCAAATAACATCCACCCGGCTGTTAGGATTTACGTTTTGACAGTAGACTCAGATGAAATACGCTTACAGAAGAGCTGTGTGCGAGACTGACTGAAAAATTATTGTACAGCTTCTGTGTGCTTGAATAACAAAAATCCATAGCAGTAACCCGCTTAGTTTTTTCTGGATTCTTCCATCCCTGACAATTGAAATAAATGTTTACAATAATGTCAATTTATATAGAACAACCTCTAGAGTTTCGTACCCATTGTTCTTGGAAATTTGCCGTACCGACAGATCGGAGGAATTTTTGTTTCCGTTTCGGCTTTGTATTTATAATTATAATAAAATAATTGAATATTTTCACTAAAAATATATGAATATCATGGTAGTAAAGCATCATGATATTCAATAAAAATCAATTACAATGTAAGGATTTCAAGTTTATAGGTATAAATTTGGTTAATTTTGGTAGAATACCGAGGCGAGGGAAGCCGTCGTATTGAAGAGTCTACGGGATCCCTTGGTAAGCGCCGTAGGATCCCATAGACCTGGCCAAAAGGACAAACCGGGGAGTTTTAATGGGCAGGCCTTCCATCGTAGTATTAACCCCAAATAACCCTTGGGCCTCCTTCCTCCTCGCAAAAATAAAAAAAAAAAAACAATTTGCTTATCTAAGAAATAAATATAATTTTGATTTGATCAAAGCGTCTTTAGCGGTGACATACCGCGAAACCGTGAAAAAGACATAGAAGCGCGAAGAAATGGTGTCCATGCCATAAATGCGCTTCGGTTTAGATTGCGCGCCAGCTCGAACAGGATCCTGAACATTATTTCGGACAGATGGGACAATCCCTTGCTGGAGCGATAGGTACCTATGCGCCTGTATCTCGCCTTTTAAAATAAAATTAACACTAGTTTTTAAGAATTTGTTTGTTTTTTACTAACCACTAAGTGCCTAAAATAAATCAATATTATTATTATAGTCAGTACGTGCTTGCGAATTTGCCATGTTACATAGCATATTGACGTACGGAACTGAGTTGTGGACAAACACCGCCGATTGGTACCTAGTATTCGTATTCCAAAAGCGTGCACTTCGTGCAATGGCGGGAATGGCTGACGATGCATCGGCGCGTGACTATTGTCAGAAATGGCAAATTATATAGTTATTTGCTGAATTAACAGACCGGGAAGGTCTGTTAATTCAGCAAATAACGTTTACCCAACCCCGAAAATTTTCAAAATGCCCTCTATAGCAATAAATACAAAAACAATTTAAAAAACTTTAATGAAACAGAAATTAACCAACTCTCGATAGTCTTTACGATATGACACCTAATGAAAAGATGTTTGTTAGTGGTAAGCGATAAGCTAATCTAAAACAGTTGCAGTGCCACTCAGAGCTTTTGTCTTTTTAACAGTTTACTTGTATATTGCAATTCTAAAGATATGTAGATGGCTAAATCTGACTCAATAATAATTATTATAATATGGCAATTTTGCTTATAACGATTCCGCCATTTTCATAAGTTTGACAGTAGGGTAAAATACCTAAATTTGTATCACCCCAAACGAAAATCTTAATAAAATGCGTGTTTATTTTTATATACCAAGTACAAGTAGGCATTATAATTGACGAATGAACTGAGATGTTAACTTGTATTTTCCATCAATGTTGACATATTGGAAACGAGAGCAGTCTTTTCGGTGCATATCTGTAAACATGTAGTCCAAAACAAAAACTGCATTTAAAAAGCAAACTTTTCTCCACATGAATTATATAGGGAGGCCGCAGTGGAGATGAAGTAAAAACGAGAAAATATGTAGATAATAGTTATATTAAACTTCCACAATGGTTTCATAACTAAAGGAATTTAATCTACGTCCGATGTTAGGCACGCCGGGCTGAAATTTACTTATAATTAATACGTAAAATAACAATTTTGTCAGTGGTCGCGTTATGCACGGGGGCGCAAGTACTGCTGCGAATGTAAGTGCGTTGACCTGATATGACAGAAACACTAACAACAAGAAAATGTAAAAAAATTAGAAATATTTGGGTTAGTATTCATAAAGAACAGCGAAATAATACCGTAACAAACTTAGTTAAACAGACTGCGCAGTAAAAAAATGCAAAGTAATGAGGTACTTAGACTCGTCTCAAGCTGCACTCGGCTTTGTCAGACATGCTAGCTAGCTTTCTTTTGTGGAAAATAAGTACTTTCAGTAAAGACTATTTTTCATTACGTAATTTAATTTACGTACAGATTTTGTAAAATATATATTTTTTTTTTTATATAATATTATGTGACGGGACAAACAAGTCGTGTGGTGGTTAGCGACACGCCTAGCCCTAGCTTTAAATCACAAAGATCTGAGGGGCACTGCCACTGCACCTGTAATTTCACCCTTACCCTTCAAAACCCGAACGCAGTAATGGTTACGTTACTGCTTGGCGGCAAAAATAGGTAAGGTAGCAGTACTTCCCTGGACTAACTCTTTCACAAGGAGCTCTAGTGCTAATTAATACGTACATTTAGCGTGTTGAACATAATACGTGCCCCAGAAATATTATAGTACTGCCTAAATTTTTTGCGTAATTAATATTCTAATTTTTATACTGTGTAAAGGACGACTGCACAATGTGCGAAAAAAACTGTATAGTATATGTAGCGCTATCTATGAGAAATCTATGATACTTCGTCACCCAGTTAGTAAGTAAGTTATACTTTTAAAGCTACCAGCCCCGGCTAGAGATGTCGCTATTCGTTGTATTTAAATTTTTATTCAATTGATATTCAATATGTGAAATTACTAGACTAGTTTATTATATTTATTAATACAAAGATTGAACAACTAAAACGTCATTGAAAACCAAATACAAAGACCCGACAACAAGCACATAGAAAAGTTCTTGAAGTCCACTGATTCGTTCCGTGGCTTAGTTACCATAGCGTCTGTCGCGGTTTGCTAGAAGACGTCGGGTCGAATCCAGCCGAATCGTCGACGAAATTTTTTCTAAGTGTTCTATCTTTATATTAATAATTATAACAAACTAGTGGAGTAATTTCACAAAAATTATTTGAATAATCAATTCCGTACAAATTTAACTCCTTTTATTGTATACTTTTAAACTTACGCGTTGCATTCAACTGCCTCCGTGGCCTAACGGTTACCATGCCGGACTGCCACGCAGAGGTCCCAGGTTCGATTCCCGGGCCGGAAGAAATAGTTGTATGGCCTACAATTATTTCTCTCGTGAGTTTGGATGTAATTTGTGGTAGTCTATGTGTGTGTCCATGGCACCCGCGACACAGGGTTTCCCTAGTGCGGGGCCATGTTGAGTGTGTGCGTTATTATAAAAAAAAAAAAAAAAAAAAATTGTACTAGCATTTGGAAACTTTTCTTTGTAATCCTTTTAATGTTTTATAGCTTTTCCGTGTGTTGTTTATAGCAGCTGAAGCCGGGTACTCATAAGAGAGCTGTAACTGTAACGTGCAGTTACAGTAACGAGGTTCTAGTGTGTACGCTTGAAACAACCTTCAATTAGACGGCGAACCGCGAACCGCACGCGTACCGCCCGCGGCAAGCTGGCGAAGCACGCACACACTACGATTTTTGGTTACATAACATGCAACGGTTACAGTTACAGCTCGCTAGCGAGTACCCTGCTTAAGAAAATAATGCCCCTTCGTTCACTCAACCGCTATGTTCGACGAACACTGTGAAACTATCCCGTTCATAAGCGGACGTAACATATCAGAATAGAATAGTACGGGGTATCCCGTTTCGCTATGTAGATCTCAAAAAATGTGCTTCACAGTGGGTTTTCCAATTGTTTTCTACATAGATGCTGCCTACTGCTTCTTCTTAGAGAAGCATCGATAATTTACATTGAATATTTAATGTATTGAATCAATATAAGACCTATGGCACGAAGAAACACAGCAAATGTAGTGATACTTTTGTTAGCGGCAGATTTTGGGAGGTGAGGTTAGGATTTTATACGATCGGGTAAAGTACATCCAATCGTGTAACAAATTAGCACATTATTTAGTCAACATCCTCAGATGTATCGTATTATTTTTATTTTTGTGAACCATTTGATTTAGTACAATAGTTTTTTCCGCCTCTCCTTCGGTGACTAAATTTATTCTACGTGACAAGTGTCAAGACAAGAGACGCAAATGGAAGTGCAAAATGTGATGAAATAATTGCACACGATTCGAAAAACTTCAGTGGTCCAGTCGTATCGATTCTCAACTCTCATAAGTGTAACTTCTTTCAACTGATATCATAACAACCAGGTCCAGGAAATTTCTTCTATACACAATATATTATCTCATTTTCATTACGGTTCAAAAATAATTATAAATTTTCCGAAACCGTACTCCAATTTTTAAACGCCCATTAATTTGTTCCGGGTTATAAAATTTCAACCGAATATTTGTACGGAAATTCGCAAAAAGTCAATTTGGCTTTTGTATCAGAGCATAAAATGTTTCCGAGAGCGATTACATTAATTACCATGTAGACGCCGAATTACAACCCTCTTGATATGGAAATAGTATCCTTCGAAGGATCATCAACGTGGAATTTAAGGGATTCTCAGAACAATTATAAAGCAAAAAGATCCACCATATCAGGCATATGGCTTTACAAGCTTCAGATGGAATTTCGGTATCTCATCCCTTCGAATACTACTACAGTGAGCAGAGAGGATTTTCTAGTTTGTTTTGTTCCCAGGTACGCTTAAGAAAAGCCGCTTTACTTCCATTTAAAGACCTCATTTCATTGAACAAAAAGCAGTAATATACCTAAATTCAATACTCCACTCACCACAAATCCGTCACGTGAGCACTTTCTTTCCTTCGAGAGTTTTTTTGTTTCTTTGTGCTTTTTAGTTTCTTGTGAAAGAACCTGGTTAAAGAGAACCTGAGAATTCGAGCGAACAGTTTATCAAACTAGCCAACATTTAAAAATATGTATAATAATGGCCATTGCTTTGAACACTGTAGGAAATTAACGCTCTTCATGGGCGATACTAAAAAAAATATCGCCGACTAATAAATTTTAGTACCTGAACAGTGGAACGCGGACTGTCAGCGAGCGGACGAAGTGATGGGTAGCTCTCAACACTCTCAACAACACGCAGTGAATGTGTTGTATAGGTATAATACATTTTACCGTCTGTTGCGGACGTCTCCATAAGTCATCCGCGTCGCATCGCATTGCGAAACACAAAACTACGAATTAGGGCGATGCAAATTCGCAACGCAGAAAACTGCGATTTCGTGCGACAAGGCATTCACAGTCACCGCTCGGGTAACCATTCCTTCGACGATTTTCAATCATACTGAACGTATTTTTTAAACTAGTTAAAAGACATTGATCATAAAAAGAGTGTTGTACTGCTGTTATTGAGAAGAAAATATAGGAAAAAAAAATACAAAGGAGACTAACATCGCAGAAATGCGCGATGCGGAGCAATTCGCAAATTCTTGCGATGCGTCGTGCGAGCTCGTAGATTTCTACGATGCTACGTCGCATCGCAATTTGTATTTCGACCCTTAGGGCTCTTACACATGAACAGGGTATATCGTCGCGTTGTGACGCGACGCGACGTCGTATCGTGTTTATGAGTAAGAGCCTTTAGATCGCTGCCACCTACGCCATTATATCTTAAAATTGAAAGCTAATTTGCTAACGCAAATTAATGCTGCTATTTATCTCCTACATTTATCCTTTATTCCCTTTCTATGGTACTCCCGCCCATATTGGCTGTTTTTGTAAACAATCAAGCGGACTTAAAGTTTTCTGTCCCATCTACATTAATTTACTATAATCTTAGAACCAAGATAACCGACTTTACAGAACTATTCCCAATTGTCTCCAACGTCTGAACGGACTGTGTACGTTCGCACATACTCTGATTGTAGTTTATGTGATATGAAACAGAAATGCACTACGGGGAGCCATTCAGTCGTACATTGCATTGTGAAATCTTTTTTTTATTGAAAATGATTTTAGAGACGTCTTTATAGAAACTTAAGAGCTGATTTCTTAAAAAACAAACAGTTTCTGTAAATAATACTGTATTTATGTAAACAACATTTATTTTCGTTAAATTAGTACCAGGAATTAGGAGCGGATTAAGCGATATAAATATGCAAAAGTATTAAAGATATGATTTCGCAAAAAAACAGTTTTATTTAATATCGCATGATGTCGTTTTACGTTTTTAATAGAAGTCTTTTAGCGTTTTCACAAAAAACAAGGCAAGGGGTGATTCCACCGTTTTAAAGACTATAATTAAATTACTAAAAATTTTTAAAACAATAATTTGACAGACAGATATCATTACTGTGTTTTGAAAAAAAATTGCTATGATCTTAAAATAACGGTGGAATTGTCTCGTATAGCAAGACATTTGCTTTGTTTTTACGAAAACGCTAAAAAACTTCTCTTAAAAAAAGTAATATAACATCACAAGATGCTACGATTTCGCAAAAACCGGTATTATGTACTTACAATACCGGTTTTGCGAAATTGCTAAAAATACCGCTTTATTCGTTCCTAATTCGATTTAGTAATTTCATGACAAGAAAAATTATTTTTCCCCTCCGTGTCCCATAGAGGTGAGACGCCGTGTTTAAGTAAAAAATGTAATTAGGTATCACAAAGTAACTAACACATTTTCAATTACAACGGTAATGTAATAAGCGTTAGTAACGACAGGTGGGCGGTTATAATGATATGAAAGGTGTTTGCTAATGGCTAGTGTCATTAATAACACATTTCTACGTACATGCTTGGAATTTATACGAGTGTGGATTCGTGGACGGCAAACGAGGTATCCTTATTGTGTCTGCACTGAAGTTGAGCACGAATTTCATTTACAGATAGGACCTAGTCATAGTCTGTCAATATGGTCCACACTGCTGGAGATTTCATATTTCTTCAAAGACATTTAAATTTTATCACATGCCAATAAGTAAGAGATAAAATAAGTTATTTAAACTGCCCGTGAATTGAAAAGACTAAAAAAATTAGACAAAGCAGCAAATTCGAAATTCTTAGATAAATGAATATACAAATTTACTACGTTGTTCTGATAAAAAGAATACTTAAAATATTGTATATTTTAATGCTAATAAAACATAACCATTTAAAACAAAACCTTTATTTTCTTTTTTAACTCAGTAGCAAAAAATAAATATTAAATATTATTACTGCACAAAGGCATAACTTATTTAAATGTGAGTTTTAATCTAAACAAATATTAATAAATATTAGACAACATCACATACGTCGCTCTGATCCCAAAGTAAGTAGCTAAATCACTTGTTTCACGAAAATCGCAAATAACGACGGTACCACAATCACCCAGACCCGAGACAACTTAGAAAAGTTAGTTTTTTACACTGACCCGGCCGGGCATCGAACTCGGGACCTCAGAGATGACGACACCATGAAAACCAGTGTGCAAGCCACTCAACCACGGAGGCAGTAAATAGGTACTTGACTTATACTAAAGTCATTCGTGCCTTTGTGTTATTTATATTATAATAATTGCACAATTCCGTGCTTTGCTAAGTACAAACCTTTGGTTTTTTTGTTTTTATCTTAATAAATTTATTAAGTATTTATGTTAATTATTAATATAATTATGTTAATTTATTGTAACTCCGTTGTCCCACTGTAATGTGACACGAAATAGTGTCGCAGGTTTGTTTAAAGATCCCAACGAAGGACTGAACCCCAGAGAGGTCCGCGTCTTCACTGATGGGTCAAAAACAAATTCAGGAACAGGTACTGGGGTATTCTCAGAAGACCTCAATATCAGGATATCAACACCGCTTGGTGACCACAACACAGTATTCCAGGCTGAATGTATGGGTATCAAGTTGGCAGCAGAAGCAATAATAGCGAGAAGAGTAAAGAATCACTCCATTCGAATACTCTCCGACAGCATGTCAGTACTTCAAGCGCTGAGCAGCTTTGACATTAACTCAGGGCTTATATATGAATGCCATCAAGCACTCATGGAGGTATATATACACAACCACGTAACTCTACAATGGATTAAAGGACACAGCGGCTCACGTGGCAATGACGCAGCAAATGACTAGCCAGAAAAGGGTCGGAGACCAGAGACAATAGCATCCCTCCCCTACCAATGGGTTCGAACAACTATACATAAAAGTACAAAATTTTCTCATAATAACACATGGACTACCCTTACGGTTTGTATACGAGAGACGGAAGCACTCCCAATGCTCAAAGCCAGTCTATCTCGAAAAGCAATTAAACTCAAAAGGCAAGAGCTTCGCGCTCTAACTGCCGCCCTAATGGGTCATGGTCCTTACAATAAACACCTTTTTAATTTAGGTATCACAGACAGCCCTCTATGCAGAACGAGCAAGGAGGAGAAGAAAACGGCTGCGTACATCCTATTACAGTGCTCCGGCGTGTCCAACTACAGGGCGAAGTACCTTGGAGTGCCGATGTCGCTCCCCGAAGCCTTCGGAAAACCGAGGAGGTTGCTGAGATTCCTGGAGGAGCTTGGGTGGCACGAGTAGGACCTTGCACCCACCACACGCAAAATAGGCGCCTTGTCGTCGAGTTGCGGATACCAGCCCGTTACAGCAAGTAAAAGAAATTTAAACATTTTTACAGTTTGCTTTACGTTAGGTTAAACATTATGTATTATAAGAGCAATTACAAACATTCAAAATTTGCCATTTACGAGATTTAAATACTGAAGGTTATTAATTTATTATACAGCTTCTGCGTAATTGGATGACAAAAATCCGTAGTAATTACCAGTTTGGTCCTTGCAGGTAGTATCGGTCTTAGGTGTTTAAATTAAATATTGTAATGATAAATGTATTCAAATGTATATTTACAAAGAGCAACGCCTTGAGTTTCTTTCTCATTCTTCTCAGGGGAATCTGCCTTACGAATGAGTAGTAGAGTGTAATCAGTATAACGATTTCAAGTGTAATTTGTTTACCTACGAAATAAATATTTTTTGATATAATTATTAATACACAGATCGAACACTCAGAAAAAATTCATTCGATCCAGCCGGATTCGAACCGACGTCTTCTAGCATACCGTGCCAGCCGCTATCCCAACTAAGCCACGGAACGAACCAGCGGACCTCACAAATTTTTGTATGTGCTTGTTGTCATGTCTTTTTATTTGATTTTTCAACGACATTTTAGCCGTAGCTCGATCTATGTAAGTATTTCTTCACCCAGTTAGATACATTTACAGCTATGGTAGCTGTAAAGGTCCGGGTCTGGTGACCCGGCTAGAGATGGCGCTATTCACTGTATATAATTTTTTTTTAACTGATATTCATTTAATTTTTATGTGAAATTGCTCCATTAGTTTGTTATAATTGTTAAGATTATTTGACTTAGACTTTTACGTTACAACTCTAAAGAAAATGAAACAACGGAAAAGAAAATTCAAAAACAAAATATTTATTTTATGAACAAAAAACTGCATTTCTTGTAATCATGGTACATATTTGAAATAATTAACCCACACACTTGTGTAATATATGAGACAAATCAGTACCAGTTTTACCATCAAATCGTACGGAAACTGCATCTCACTCGTGTGTAAAATAACATTGAAAATGCTTTTATGTCAGAAGTAAAGTATAAAATTTCTATTTCTCAGCAATAAAATAAGCTATGAACGCGTTCATGAGTACTACTCCTTATGGGAATCACATTGTGTGCTTTGTTTTCATTTTTCTAGTACTCTACTAAATTAATATTTTTCTCTGATTACAGCTGTCACGTGACATCACCTGTGTTCCAAAAAAATAGATTTATTTCCAATATGTGTAACAATCGCGAAAACCTACAAACTTGATATCAACTTCTATATTTAGGAAATGAAACTATTTTTCCAGATATTTTTCAAACAAACCAACGTTTCGAGCCCTTTACAGGTCCCAGGTCACGGTTGACATGGGACCTGTAAAGGGCCCTTTACAGGTCCCATATCAACCGTGACCATGTAAAGGGCCCGAAACGTCGGTAAATTATTATTATTATTATTATTATTGGTATTGCTATTACTATTATTGATATTGTTGCTGTATTACCAGAGATAAGCAAGCACCCGGGCTTTAACCCGGCGCTTTGTTACCGTCGGGTATTTATCGAGTTAAGGCCCATTAACGCCCGAAATTGAGGGCAAAAACTATTTACAAATAATTATTAGTAAATCGCATTTTATTCAAATGTTATGATATTATTACAAAATGTTTATTGCTTGCTTACATATTTCACATTTCTAAATCGATTTGCTTGAAAATCGCATTGAAATGAATCTATACAAAATCGTTGTCGTATACACTTGAATCGATTGTCATAAAAATTGAATCGTAATGTTAATCCCTAGTAGTAAGTGAGAGTCCACAGGATTGCTAGGTGGATTTTGTGTGAAGTTGCCTTTTTCGTCTAAAAAAAGGTTTTTTACATCGAAATTTGTAATAAGTATGGAAATTTACCAAATTCTTAAGTTAAGATCCGGCGCTTTGGGTAAAAATTCGATTAAAACCCGGGCGGTTTGCTTGGGTTTTGACCCACTGCCCATCTCAGCGTATTACTATTACACACATAAGCGTGCAACACACAGTGAGCGGGTGCGAGTAGGGTTAGGACCACGGCGGGTGTATTAAATACACAGAATTACACCACTCCGCTCGCGACCCGACACGCACCCGATCCTCACCCGCTTTTATTGTGTTTCACGCTTAACATGAAGTTAAGATAATGTTGAACCTTACTTGACAGCGGATGATAGCACCCCGTTCATAATAAGCATAAGATTTTTTTTTTTGACGATTGAATGAGTGAATTAATGAATGATACTGTAATTACCTAAAATATGGGTTACAAAAGGTAACACAAGTACACATTAGCCACCGCGTTTCAGCGCCATTTCAGGGTGGAGTCGCCGCTCGGACAGGTGTCGACGGGAGTGGTCGATGCTGTGGGTAACCCCGAGGACATTAGTGTACGTTTTTCGGCTGCAGATATAGCAGATATTATAAAAGGGATGGTTCGAGGCAAGTCCCCGGGTCATGATCACCTCAGCATCGAGCACTTAAAGTACGCCGGTCCGCACCTACCAAGGGTTCTCGCAATGTTTTTCAACCTATGTGTGTGTCATGAGTATTTGCCCGATGACCTAATGTGTGCGGTGGTTATACCAATTATTAAAAACAAAACAGGTGATGCCTCAAACTTGTCTAATTACAGGCCAATTTCACTAGCAACTACTGTAGCTAAGGTGCTGGACAGTTTGCTTGACAAACAGTTGGACAAGCACATCCACCTGCATGACGCTCAGTTTGGATTCAGGCCGGGTTTATCAACTGAAAGTGCTATACTCTGTCTCAAGCAAACTGTTCAGTATTACACTGCTAGAAAAACACCAGTTTACGCCTGTTTTTTGGACCTGTCCAGAGCCTTTGACCTGGTTTCTTATGACAAGCTGTGGCAAAAGCTGAAATCCGAAACTGAACTCCCTCATGAGATTGTGTCAATTTTTAGGTATTGGTATAATCACCAGCGGAATAGGGTGAGATGGGCAGGGGAGTTCTCGGATGCGTATGGGTTGGAGTATGGGGTGAGGCAGGGGGGGTTGAGCTCGCCCCGTCTCTTCAACCTGTACATGAACGAGCTCATCGTTCGGCTCGCCAGCGCCAATGTCGGTTGCTCAATAGACGGAGTGTGCGTGAATAACATCAGTTACGCCGACGATATGGTGCTGCTGAGTCCATCGGTGAGTGCTCTGAGAAAACTTCTGCGCATTTGTGGGTCGTACGCGGAGGCCCATGGGCTCAGATACAATTCAAAAAAAAGTGAATGTATGATTTTTAAAGCTGGTACCAAATGCTACTCTTCTGTACCCATTACTCTTTGTGGCACTGCTTTATGGTACGTAAATTTAAATATTTGGGCCACTGGGTCACCGACGACTTGTGTGATTGCGAGGACATTAATAGGGAGCGTAGGGCGCTGTCCGTCCGCTGCAACATGTTGGCCCGTAGGTTTGCTCGCTGTACAAAACAAATAAAGCTGACGCTCTTTAGGGCATATTGTCAGAGCTTTTACGCGTGCGGCCTATGGACTAACTTTACGCAGCGGGCGTACAGTGCATTGCGTGTACAGTACAACGATGCGCTCAGAGTTCTGTTGAAAATGCCGAGATTTTGTAGCGCCTCCGCCATGTTTGCGGAAGCTCACATTGATGACTTCTACGCTATAATACGCAAACGGAGCGCTTCACTACTGTTTCGCTTCCGGGCCAGCACCAACGGAATTCTGAGCGCTCTGTCCGAGCGCTGGGATTCGCCTATGACGTGCAGGTGGTTGCAGCTGCATGCCAGTGCATCCCGCTTTAGTAAGTAAGTAAATAGTAATTTCCATTTTCATTATTAATACTTTGAATTTTAGTTTATTTTTATTTTTGTTTTATATATTTAATTTTAGAAATTCTTATTTTCATTGTTTCAATTTTAATTATTAGTAATCAATTTTAAAAGTTTATTGTATTTTTTAGCCTTAATTTACAAAATGTTTTCACTAATTTATTGTACTTAATTAAAAAAATTTGAATAGTAATTAATTTAAACTGCCTCCGTGGCCGAACGGTTACCATGCCGGACAGCCATGCAGACGTCTCAGGTTTGATTCCCGGGCCGGGAGAAATATTTGTATGGCCTACATTTATTTGTCTCGTGAGTTAGGGTGTAATTTGTAATTGTCTATTTGTGTGTCCATGGCACCCGCGACACAGGGTTTCCCTAGTGCGGGGCTATGTCGAGTGTGTGCGTTATTATTATTATTATTATTGTATTTGCTGTAATTTATAAATATGGGTCAAATTGCCTGAAATAAATGATTATTATTATTATTATTATAACAAAACAGTCCGCTTATTTTTCCGATATTTGCATGCAAATGTATGGATATTTACATTCTGGTAGCTAAAGCTTTAGAATTAAAGCAATTCCTATTAAGTATTAAGATTTATAAAGTATTAAGATTATCCTCCTATCAATCCTATAATATACTTTTAGATTTTTATGTAAACAGACTGACGATCTTGATGGATAGCAGCTTCCGCCATCTATATACATTTGCGTTCCTAAAGAAACGTTTTTAATATCGCAAATGCATTGCTCGCTGTGAACCATTTCTAATCTTTAGTTTTCTGGGCCAGTGAATTGCGCTGACTCTCTCTATTCGGAACATAGCAATGCTGTCTTTTATTATAAAAAAAACTAAGATTAGTGCCTACACCGAATTATGTTTTTTTTTATGATACAAGTGACGTGACGAACAAGTCGTGCGCCTAGGGGTAAGCAATACTTGCGGTGTCATAGTTGCACTAGCACTTAAGGTCGTATTCCAGAACTCTACTCACTGCTCAAGTCAGGATTTGGGTATGATTTACAGTACTAAAAATCATACTCAGGCAGTACTTCCCTTATCGAACTCCTTCGAAGGATCTTACTAAAGTAGTAAAGTGTTAGTTTCGAATTGGATGTTCCTGTTTCCAGTAGAAGGAATTAGTTATTTAAATTCCGCTTTTAGAATTGAAGTGAACGCACCATCAAAGGCGCATCGAAGCCTGGCTGGCACATGAATATCAAGTGGATAGATAAAGTTGTGCAGTTCGCTAGTTTGATGCTATTATGCATAACTATAACGCTTTCAGCTTTTGTTCATTGATAGTGTTGTATCACTATCGATAATTATCGACTGAAGTGTGGCAATGTGACGCAATAATTAAGATAGTGTACTCTTGGTATTAAAATATCTAAAATGTGTGAGAAAATTGTACAAATAAATTTATTTTATTAATGTTGTCTAACGAATGTATAATAAGTAATTCTATTGATTTTTATAAGACACAGTTGGTAAATCGATTGTTTGGTGGTGGCATCCGATTTTGACCAATCAGTGACTTGACCACTCATAGACCAGTTAAAACGGTGATAGTAAAGTGTGGTTGCCACTACCAAAAATGCACTTAAAAAAGATACTAATACTTTTAGAAATTTAACAAAAACTAGTTGATTTGTTTTATTTCTCGAATGATTTAGTACGAATTTTCAGAAAATATCCACATGATAATCTTATTCGAATTTAAGAGGTTATAATACAAACATTATACCTACATATATTCGGTATACAGGAACAAACATTTTGTTGAATTTAGTCTGTTAGACTGTCTGCCAAATTTGACAGATAACTGTTATTACGGATCTTTACATTATACACTCTTTTCTAGCTCTCTCAGCCATTTAAAACTAATGTTGAGCATCCAACATATCAATGATCGTCGATGTCAACGATTGCCGACGCTTTGTCAACTATACAACACTATTTTTAAGTTCAATATTAAGTCAGATTCATGATAATTAGAGTTATGTTCTAACAGAGTAGTTTCAGGAAGTTCGGAGTTGCAAGTTTTGCTCGTACATTAAGCAAATAACGAAATACACATATTTTATTTTTATTTTTTATTTATTTATTTATTACAAACTTAAAACCTTAAATACTACGTTAATACAATGTAACATAAACATCAACGTTTTCCCGTACATTGCATAGTTCGTCGTCGGTGATCTGGCTTTCGTATAATGTAGGTAGATGCTTAAAATAATACAGTGTAGATATTTCTTTTTAGTGACTATTTCCGAGGGGTTAATGTGTGTGTGGTGTGTGATGCTGATGCGTGATTATGAGGAGTGCGTGTGAGTGTCGCGCGGGTGAATTGAATAGAACGATTTATTGTTACTCGTCGATGCGACTGTGTGTGCGTGGAGCAGGTAGTGAATGTTCATACAGTGTGTTCTTTTTTATTTTTCTACCATGTTACTTTTGGTATTTAATCATTTAAATAAGAACTAACTGTTGATATAAGGATAAGTAAATTATATTATTTGTTATTATAATAAATATATATATATTATGTTATTAAAATATTAGTAGAATAAATATAACTTAATATTGTTATATTATATACATATTATCAATTTCGTTATAAAGTATCAGTAATTTATCTTAATTATTTATTTATTTATTTTTGTATTGTTTTCAGAAAATATTCTTTAAGTTTATTTTTAATATTTTGGCGATTCATTTCATGTTTTAGAGTAGTTGGTAGTTCATTAATTAAGGAGGGTATTTTATGGGCAAGTTGGTTATAGCCGTATTGATTTTGACACTTGGGTAAGGTGAGTTTGGTTTGGGTATTACTTCTAGCTGGGTATTTCCTTATTTGCTGTATCTGTAAGTCTGTATTGAAGAATTGCTCGACCAAGAGGGTGTACTTTACTTTTTCATGTATTGGCATTATGCCGCAAAACGCGAACAATTCGCTGTAATCGTCCTTATGTTTTTCTTTTATTTTAAGTGGCACGATTTTTTTAAGAATTCTTAGTTGTAGCTCGTATATATGATCAAGATGAGACTTGTAAGTTCGTCCGTAGCTACTTAAACCGTATCCTATGATAGATTCTCCAAGTGCTTTGTAAAGTGACAGTCTGATATGGAATGGAATTTTATTTTTGATGATGGTAAATTTTGCTAGTATGGCTCGAAGCTTATCGCATATACTATGTATGTGAGTGATCCATTTCATTCTGTCATCAATAATTAACCCAAGATAGGTTTGCTTACGGACTACTTCCAAATGAGGACAGCAACATGATGTGAGTCTATGTGTGTGCATACAAGAATGTGTATGGGCTGTTATGTGTATATCTACATGTAACTTATTCTGGGAGGAACATATGTACAAAAGTTTGGTCTTGCTTGCGTTTAGGACAAGTCCGAAGTCATGAGACCACATATTTAGCAGGTCGAAATCACTCTGTAGTCGGTCTTGCGCCGATTTGATATTAGTATCTGCTGCTAGTATACATGTGTCATCGGCGAACTGAAATATTTCGCAGTTTGAAATTAAATTTGGCAGACTATTGACGTAGGTCAGGTAATGTAAGGGCCCTATTACTGAACCTTGTGCTGTTCCACTAGTGACAGTTACTCGATCACTAAAAGATTCGCCAATTTTTGTGCAGTAAGAACGGTTGTCGAGATAGTCTTTGCACCAATTCAACAGAGGACCTCTGATACCGCAGTCATCTAACGTTTCCAAAAGTATAATATAATGTGTAATATAATGTGTAAGAAGTGACAATTTTATGATTAATTTTCAATTCTATTGCGAGATAAGAAAATAGAAAACTCCCTTTGTTGCTGAAGTTGAGTGTAAATGGGTACTATAAAAAAATAGGTTCACGTCTCTTTCACCTTACGGTTAAAGAAGAGCCGCTTTTTGTAAAAGTAGTTCTTGAAATTGAATAAATAAATCTCTCAATAAAAAAAAATAAAACAAAATAAAAGAAAACCATAATTAGCTATATTAATGTTGTGATTACAAAGAAAGCATAGTTTTTGGTTGTTAAAAGGGGGTATTCACTAGCCTGCATTGCAGTCCGCTTTGCCATCTGCCGCATCATCAAGATTATGAATGAAGTCGTAGCGTGCAAGCCATCCTGCAAGCCTACAATGCGTCCTGCGAGACTCCGTACATGGGCCATACGCAGAATACTGTGTGAGCAGTTTCGTGCCTGCGCGGCAGACTGCCAAGCAGGCAGTGTACGGTCCGTTGTATATTTTAGGCAGGGAACAAAAAAGTGACTTGTCGAGCTGTTTTATATAACAAAAAGGAACAAACGGATTCCAAGTACTAGGTGTATTTTCCAGCTCTTTCCCCTTGAGTTCTAATAAAACACGCTCACACTCGTAGCCCCACACTAGGGAAACCCTGTATCGCGGGTACCATGGACATACACACAGACAACTCCCAAACTCACGGAGAAATAAATGTAAGTCGTGCAAATATTTCTCTCGGCCCGGGAATCGAACCCGGAACCTCTGCGTGGCAGTAACCGTTCGGCCACGGAGGCAGTTATAGTATACTTTGTTATTCAGCATGAGACCACAGACATATTCCATATGTGAGAATATAAACATACAATGTTTCAATCAAAGGATGCTGCACCCAGGCCATGCTGTCATGCATCTTGTTGGAAGGTCAATTATTCGTTTGCGGTAGAATATATTCGAAGCGACACGTGTAAGCATTGATGCCCTTAACAGCTGTGTGTTGCACTACTCATTTTTAACCGATTTAAAAAAATGAGGAGGTTCTCAATGCGACTGTAATAATATGTACGTTACGCGATTACTCCGGCGATTATTTCTGAGCCATTTCGACGATTATTTTTTGTTGGAAAGAGGGTACTTCAGTATTGGTTTCATTTGAATTTGAAGAAAATATTCTATCTCTAAAGGTGGCTAACTAGAGGATGAATCAAAGATACAAAAGGTGGCTAACTAGGAGATGAATCCTGTTGAGCATATTTTCCGGTAGCCGATTGTTAACTTTTTAGTTTCAGTTTCTAGAGCAAAGTTTTAAGTCGGTTTTTTAATAAAAATTATATTACACTATGCCAAACTCCTTCATCTCTATGTGGATTCTATATATCTTTATGTTGCTTATAGGTAATGAGTTGTGTTATGTATTTATTAACGTAAATTATAAGAATAGTATGAAGTCTATCGTATTCACTAACTACAAGCACTCACACAAAAAAATACCGATTTCTTTTCATTTTTATTCACAACACCCGATCGAATGTCAAACTGTCGTATTCGAAACCGAACCGAAATGACGTCACACCCGTACGATTACTCGAACTTCTCAACCGGCAAAGGCTACAACCGTAATTCAGAACACAGTTGTCGAATGAAAGTTACCGAACGTCCTATTGTTTACAAAGCAAGAATGTAATATGGAATTCTCTTATTATTTTAAATAAAGTCTGGATTTTGTTCAATTTTATTAATTTATATTAATGCAAGACTAATGTATAATGCATTCCTATATTTTAGCCGTTTAAAGCATTGACTTACAATTATATGGACGTCGGGTCCGCGCTAAAAAGTGTCCGCACTTGTAAGGCACTAAAATCGTATACAGAGCACGACACTCCGCTTTAGTCTTCATTTGTTCTACGGACAGCGCGATACTGCGATGACATAACAATTTAAATTTCGAATAGGTTGACTTGGGACATTTTTTTCGTGGTTTTTGTATTAGACCCGTCGTCCATTTATTTGTAAGTCAATGGTTTAAAGTCTTTAAAATGTATTCAATTTTCTAATAATCTACTTCACCGACTAACTCCATAAACATGTTGGGTAACGACATCGTATCCGAATCGAACGTTTAACTCGAATGTTCTGAATAGCACGGAAAGAGCCCTTCGATTCGAGAACGATATCCAATCGATCGATTCGGTTAAAATATCGAAGAGTTCTGAATTGGGGTCCTGTCACGAGAACTATGTTCCGTTTTTCACTTGACAACACTGTAACAAGTTGGATCCTTAAATTTTCTTCATATTTTTCCTAAGATAAGATCGCGTAAAAGAAACGTGTACATACCATACGCGATGTCTACTTACTTACTTGCATTTCCTACGTGGTTGCCTTCTGATGAGCAAGAAATGTTTTATTCATAACGCCTCAAGGAATCTCTTTGGTACAGTGAGGTAGCCTTCAGGTCTCAAGACGCGCTTTGTGAAATTGTAATGCTTGTACTTGTGACTAAAGATTTGAACGGTCAAACTAACCAAAACATTACGCAGAAAAATAACGATATCTATGTAAAAAAGTACTTACTGAAATACTTCTTTTGGATGTGTTTTTTATCTAACAAACTACATATAGGTATCATTAAACATATTCATTTACTACCTCCGTGGCCGAACGGTTGCCATACCGGACTGCCACGCAGAGGTCCCCGGGTTCGATTCCCGGGCCGGGAGAAATATTTGTATGGCCTACATTTATTTCTCTCGTGAGTTTGGGTGTAATTTGTGGTTGTCTATGTATGTGTCCATAGTACCCGCGGCACAGGGTGTCCCTAGTGCGGGGCTATGTTGAGTGTGGGCGTTATTATTATTATTATTATTTGTTTTAGATCTTCGCAACTGTTTAAAATAAAATTTTTAAAACTTACCCAAATTAATTTAAAAAAAAACGTTAATATTTTAAAATAGTTGTTAAAACCTAACACATGGTCCCATAAAAAAATATTTGAAATGGCGCTTTCGCCCTTACTACAAAACGCCGACGTTATTATTACAGTTCGTATTATATTATTATGACTTTCATGCGATAAGAGTACTTTTCACATTTAACCTCATGTCCATAATGTCACTATTAATTTAGAATTAATAATAATTTATTAATAAAATACTGTATGTAATAAAATAATAATAAAAATAATAAAAGCTATATTAATGAAGACTATATTAATGAATTATTTTATCAAAAGCGTTATAAATACATATTTTTTAGATTTTTAGAAACGTCCAAAATACAATAATATTTATTAAACTTTGAAGTTATGAAGCATTAATAACGTAGCATAACGTAATGAAGCATTAGTAACGTCGTAATAAATTATTATTATAGACATCTGAAAAATCAACAAATATGAGATCAGAACTTGTTGCAATTTAGCCGACTGATTCTGTAATTTGGACCACGGTGTCACTAAATTTAACTTCAATAGACTCTGAGGTAAAACAATAAAAAGTACAATGAAACATAATAATATAACATACATAATAATTAGTCTAAGTAACAAACCTACTAATAAAAAAACTACTAATAAGCTCTTCACATAAAACAATCATCGCAAGTACCCGAATTTCGAGTACATGATTCTTTATTCCAATTATGGAACCGCACACCCTGTGTCCAATCAAGTTTGGGTACTTTTTATCATAGTAATTTTCTTTTGCATTTAGCATTCATTATCCTTATCTTCTGATCTAAGGCTGCTAACAGAATTTAACCATTTTAACATCAATTAATTTCACACTCTTGGTCCATTTTAACCAACAATATGATTGATTATATTATAAAAACAAATCTAATAAAATGTAGTCTATAAACGCCGGCAATCGTTTCATGTAAGTTGATTGTAGATAAATTACACTTCTACGCTGTAAATTACCATCACTGTATGCTTATCTTTAAGTTAACTACACTCTTAGCAAGGATCTATGGAATTAAAATTAAAAATACCAAAAAAAGACTTTTCAAAACAAAACATAGACGTTCAATATCACAACAAAAACAACATGACCAATATGCAATGAAGTTAGACGCATATCGTTGGGTTATGCCAATAAAACTATTATAAATACAGGATACATCACGGAGAGTGTGCGATGGAATTACATGATTTAATGCCGTCCTTTCCATCATCATCCGGGCACTAGGCGTAGACTTGGATTCCACCCCTATGTTGTGGATATTCCAAAGATTTGCTAGAAAGCGTTACGCTTCCTCATTTATATGGCGAACGGTTATGGAGTAGGATTCCCTGCCTGCAGACTTGTTCCCTGAATGCTATAACTTGGACGTTTTCAAGGCGCGACTGAATAAGCAATATTTAGGTGTGCATACTCCATCGTCGACCTCATTGTCACTTTCCATCAGGTGAGATGGAGGTCAAATGCACACTTACATTTGAATTAAAAAAATTACTTTTTGAGATATGAGTGTAGTCCAATTTAGTTGCTGGTCCAATATTCCATACTTTCCCCTATTTTACAGAGTTCGAAACAAACGGTCTAGATGACTACCCCGCGGTCACCGTGTATATGTAAACTTATCCGTCTACCGTCACGTATTAACATAAAATAAGGTGTAATCGTGCACTAAGTATGTACGCAATTGCCAACCGTATTAATACCCCTCCCGGCTAAATAGTAGTCATTATGTACTAATGAAGCTCTGCCAGCTTAATTATAACACAGTAATACGGAACAAGTCTAATGTGTCAATTCACGTCCAAATGTCCTTAATAACGGCGATTCACTCCAGCCTTTACGGATTTAATGATTCTGAAGCACAATTATAGAGTTCTAATCTAGGTACTGTAGTCTAGGCTGTACTCTATGAGTAGAAATGCTGGCTGAATTAATATAAGTTTGTGTTTAGAATGTATTTAAAAAAATAAGATAGTAAAAAGAAGAACCTCTTGGCAGATCTAGAAGTAGCCTCCATAAGTAAATATGTAAAAAACACAATAAATATCTAGTTATGAAAATAATCCCAATTTGTATTCATAAAGTACTTCTCGCTACGTGACCTTAAAAAAAGTCCTATAAATGGTGGAGGCCAGCTTATAAATGGTGGAGGCCGTCCTATAAATGGTGGCTTCCTCCACCTTCCACAAGCCAGCCTATGAAAGGTGGAGGAAGAAATATCTGAAGAAAAAATTTATAAGGTCGTAATTAGTATTTTATTTTTATTTTTATAAAGTTATTATTGTGCTTTTGTAAAAGAAAAGTACAAAATGAAGCCGGCACAGAAATTTACGGGTCTAAATGATGTGGAGGAGTTTCTGGGCCAGTTTGAAGCAATTAGCGTAATAAATAACTGGTGAGATGGGCAAAAGAGATATGTAATTGCGACGTATCTGGAAGGGCCGGCTCTGCAGTGGTATAAAACCCATTTTTCCTCGTATGCAACGAACGATATCGTCGCACAAAAATTAAAAGAGCAGTTCCCTTCGCAAGTCGATTATGCCCAAGAGTTCTACTATAGGCGGCAGATGCGTAATGAACCGCTTGTGAACTATTTTTATAATTTAGATAGCTTGGCGAGAAAGGCAAAGATACAGGACGATGTGAAGTTTATAAAACATTACCTAAAATCATTAGCTCCCAAATTTCAATGGGTGCTTGCTAGCAAGTTGTGCACGTCTAAAGACGAGTTGAGAAAAACGATTATACAGATGGAGGATGTATTTAATCGAGAAACAAACTTAGAACAACCGGGTATCGAATTTCCGGTGTGTATTTCGAAGGAATACTCTCAGTCTTGGCAAGCACAAGGAGATCCCTAACCGGTTGGTGGACCCATCTCTGCTTATTCAGATCGGCCGTCGTTCCATTTGACGTGCAGCAAAATACGCCACGCGGAAAATACAATCTGAGACCTCGGCAAGTATATTGGCAAGCACAAGAAAGTGGTTCTTCGACAGAATACCCCCAACGTCCATTTTATCAAGTCACAGCTGCTCATCCAAGAAACGATCACCAAAATGCACCGCCACGCTGATAGATAGCCGGGATGGTCGGACGTGGAATGCGAAACCGGCGTGCTTGAAATAAAATTGTGTATAGTTGATAATTGTGATGTAGATAGAGCACGCTTTATAACTATTTGTATAAATAATGTAGATTGCGATACTTTGGTGGATTCTGATGGTTCTGTTTCAATAATCTCGCAATTTTTTGCAGATAAATTATATTTGCAGATTGAAAAAACGCCGAATTTTCCTTTACGTACAGTTGATGGAACGTGGATAATAGTGCAGGCGTCGAAAGTTCCAACAGGAATAATTTCCGTCAATGGAATTCCCAGACATTATGTGCCCTAAAGAAAAAGACACAATGTACCGCCAGACTAGATTAGTAATAGTAGACTAGACAACTAGATTTATAGAATCCTGGAGGTCTAACACGACATCAACGAAACGCTTCTATCCAATATCAAGCCTGAAGTGCGTACGAAAATCGACAGACGCTACCAAGAAACACTTCTATCCGATATGACCGTAGGCGCCGGATACGTGCGGGTTGATAGATGATTCATTCATTGTGACACTTTTAAGAAGAGAAGCGGACTGTATGGAAAGGAATGTCTGCAGAGGGATGAATTGGCAGATAAAAGGAGTGCTGAACAAGTGAACAATAGTACACTGACCTTAGAGATGGCTTTCATGCTCGTATGTTTTCCATACCGGAGTCTTCTTCAACTTCCAGCAGACGTCCTAATTAAGGATCTCCGTCAAATGCGGTGAAACGCGTGACAGGTCCGTTGGCGCGGTGGCGGTCAGTTACTACCAGTTGCGATGATGATCACTTGATAACATATCAACAGATAACACAGTAAAATACAAGCGATATTTCACACACAATGATAAAGGACTACGCAGAGTGCGTTAAGTCCTAAAATATGGCAATGAATCCACAGAGCTAAACGAGCGTTGATGGTTGGTCCAAGGCGAGCGCACGACACCCTGGATAGTTAGTTGTAGACCTTCCAACTACGAACAGTAGTTCAGTTACAGCAGGGTAAACAAGATAGAAATATAAATGTTAAAGGAAATGAGGGTAGGTAAACTTAACCTAAGCTCCGTCTACCTTGGCGCGAACTGTATTTATACTCGGAAGAATTGCTTCATCACACTTTTATAAAGAATGAGGTTATGCATGTGCCGTATACGAAACCGTTGGTTGTGTAAACTGTGTATTTATTAATGACAATAGGGCAAACAGCGCTGTTTAAAAATATATAGGTTTATGCGACACTGTAGTAAGTATGCTTAGTTATTATAAGCCCTGTATGTTATAAAAAGAATTAATAAATAAACAAGTACGTCTGATGATCGTGATTTGATACGTGCTCAGAATACAATTATTCGTCAAAGTACTTGAAAACGATCTTCATTTATGAAGAATTGGGAGAATATTATGGCGGATACCTCATTAATTTAAATTATATTACCACTTCGCCGCTGAATTATTATCTTCGGAGTGATGATATTCAAACAGAGTTAAAGCCAGAAAAGATAAAATGAGTAAACTTAACAAATATCTACACGATCTTACCGTTACAAAGGAAAATTGACAAAGTTTTTATTCAAATGGAATTAGATCCTCTTGTTTCTAGTGGTCTCTCCGGTGATAAAAAGGTTTGATAATATTGTGTATCCTCAATGCACGATCGATATTAATCCCTTTACTCAAGTCTTTATAATATTGTTTAATGTATTATACTACCCTCCTTGTCATAATTAGGCATTTGCATTCTGGTAACCTTCCAGATATCGGCACCTAGAGTTTTTGTCTTTGAAAAATATCAATAACGTTGATTTTGCATTTAAATAAGATATAAAAAATTATTATAGGGAACGCTCTATATAATAAAAATATAACTTGTTTAATTGAAATGTTTAATTTGAAATATTTAGTAGTTTGAAATATTTTTTTATGATGTCAAGACAGACAAGTCGTGCGCCTAGGTCGTCGTAAGCCTGTTCATAACAGTTGCTGTGCCACTCAGAGCTTTAAATCGCAAAGATCTGAGGCGCCCTGCCATTGCACCCGTCACCTTGAGACGTTGACAAGTCCCAGGTACCTGTAATTTCACCAGCACCCTTACCCTTCAAAACCGGAACACAGTAATGCTGACATTACTGTACTTCCCTGGACGAACTCTTCTTTCACAAGCTGCTAGCTCTACTGCTACTAATTTACATACTTTTGTATCATTTAAATAAATATTGTAGAAAATAAATGAGTTACACAACTTTCAACTTTACTTGCCTCTGTGGCCAAACGGTTACAATGCTCCCTGGAGAAATATTTGTATGGGCTGCTTATGACATATTAAATGTACTTGTCTCGTGAGTTTGGGTGTAATTTGTGGTTGTCTATGCGTTTGTCCATGGCGCCCGCGACCCAGGGTTACCCTAGTGCGGCGCTATTATTATTTTACGATGATAACTTAAATTGTCCTCCTTGTTTCTACTAACTTAGCATATATGATTGCTGTTACTTACAAATATGGACTAATTGGCCTGATAGTAAATAAATAATAACGCACACGCAGTAGAGAAACCCTATATCGCGGGTGCCATGGACAAACGCATAGACAACCATAAATTACACCCAATGTCACGAGACAAATAAATGTAGACCATACAAATATTTCGCCCGGCCCGAAAATCGAACCAGGGACCTCTACGCGGCAGTCCGGCATGGTAGCCGTTCGGTCACAGAGGCAGTTGAATATAATATAATAAATGAATTTCAATTAAACATCGTTTAAGTACAAAGCAAAAATTGGCTACGCGTTATTGGAGAGATTTGATAACTTCGACATAATAATCTTCACTGAGTACTTATTAATCAAATAAAGATGCCTATATCTATAGGACTAATAAAGAAAAGACTGAGATCGGATGATTTTCCCGCCTATAAGCACATTGTAGCCGGAATTCGGGGCAGTTAATTAATACCTACTTAAAGCAGGACTAAACGTAAAAGTAAACACGTAAAAACGTAAAAGTTGAACGTAAAAGTTGAAGGTCTGGGTTCTATTAACGGTTTAGGAATGTCGCAGTCACCGCGTAGCCGCCGCATAGATCATGACAAGCCAGCCTCATCACGGCATTTTCATGGTAGCAACACATTGTAGTGTGTATTAATTATTCCTTTTTACTGTTTATATTTCGTTTTAATGTTATTTTATAACCTATCTACTTTTAACTTTTAATTATTTTTTTTCATTCATTTTTTTTAATGTAATAAAACCTAAATTAAAATCGAAATATTGTAAAAACTGTGACAAACACCCGCCATTTTCCAAAAAAATACTTAGGTATAATTATTTTTGAATGGCTTATTTTGATAGCTCAGATCTTCATTTACACGCATGTTACACGGCAAATGACATCTTACGATATGATTTTACTATGAGAAAAAAGCTTTTTAATGAACAACGCACCTGCATTGCTGCGTAGAACCTGCATTGTTTTTATCGGGTCATAATACGAATTTACAAGCAACTTTCAGGCTTAATCAGGATTGCTACAAAAGTTCATAGAGGCTCCCAGAACGCTGATAAAAGGGAAATGGACTACGTATAAAGTTAAATATAAACTAATAAAAAATACGCCAATATGTAGAGTAATCTACTCTAATCCTCTTTTAACGGAGAAAAAGCGAGATAACTTAATCAATATTCTAAATCAAATGAATCTATTTGCATTTGTAAAAATCCGATTCATTTGAAAGCAATTGGCTGGAGTGTTGCCAACGTGGCACGAAATCATGGACGAGGTAATTTAAATTAGCATATCCAATCTTATACAGAGGTATTTCATAATAGTAGTAGGGGATTCCTCTGCCTTCTGCCTTACATTAAAAAAACAATAAGATGCCTATAGCATAACCGTTTCGTACCATTTCGTAGCATCAGAAGTCCTCGTGAATGAGTTCGAGGGAAGTACTGCCACTATATCTATTTTTACCGCCAAGCAGTAATGCTCGCATTATGCGTTCTGGATTTGAAGGGTAAGGGTGCTGGTGATATTGCAGGCACACTTTTCAACTCGCGAAAACCTAAGAACTCATTAAATTGTGAACTTATTTTTCGTTAAATAATTTGTTTATGTCATAGAAATTGTTTTCATTTAAAACCACTTCTATATGTATGTTCTCTAGGATAATATTATGTAGTTTTTTTGGCTGGATTGGAATCCGGGGTCATACTTGAATTTTTCGGACTTTATGAGCAAAATTTAATTTGAAATTTGAAGGAAAATATCGTGATGAATCTGCACGTCGAAGAAGGTTCACAACCCTCGAAACACGTGTGAAGTTCCCAGTTCGCATTGGGACAGCGTGGAGGACCATAGCCCAAACCCTCACTGGAGAGGAGACCCGCGCCCAGTAATGCGACGCATAAAAAGGTTGAAGTTGATAGTTGTTGTTGGACATTTTTATATACTGTTTTTTATGTTGTTTTTGTGTCGTGCGTCTGGTGATAAGCGTCACGTTTATCCATAACATTTGCCGCTCAAATGGCACTGCCACTGCGCCCATCACCCTCAGACATAAATTGAAAAGTCTTCGAAACTGGAATACAGTAATGCTTTCACTACAGCTTGGTGGCAGAAATAGTTCAGGTAGCAATACTTCCCAGAGCGAACTCTTTCACAAGAAGCTCTATTGCCACTATCACTTACTGAAATCACAAAGCTTTGAGATACCTTAAAAAGATTAAGCAATTCAGGTGAGCAAACCCCGGTCTCGAATTACTTTCTTTAGCTGAGACAGTAACCTACCTCAATTTACTGCGCACTATAAATAAGTAACTGAGTAAATTTTGGAGAGAATATAACTGATATTTACAATTACTATTGAAGAGACCAGTTATCGGCAGATGCCGTCTAACTTATGATTTTAGTGATTATAAAGACTCATTAATAGGGTTGTTTTTAATTGATCCAACATATCTATTGGCATTGTTCTAACTTGAAATTTTGTGCAAATCATTTTCGACTTGAAATACAAATTTCATTACTTTATTCGAGAAACGAACAAAAACATTCTTGGACTTACCAACCGTTGTGATAAAATAATTATCTGTAAAGGATAATGCAATTAATTATAACGGATAGAAGTGTTTCGTGGTAGCATCCATCCAGTACGAAGCAAAAACGATGATCGTTGCTTCGTATTTTGCATTTCGTGGTAGATCTCCATTGTCGAATTCAGGCACCAATGCTGAACCTGAATTTCTCATTAGATTCATACCCATGAATCCCAATTAGAAATTCGTTCAATATCCATGAATCCTAATGAGAAATTGGTCTCGAATCGAACCATTAATGAACACTTCTAAAGGAAAGGAAAACATGAGAAACTTTATGCATGTTCTGAGTTAATCAAACTCTTTGAAGACACGTAAACTTCTGAACCCATTTTGAGCGAGCGTAAACTATCTCCTTGTAACAAACGTGCAACGTTAGGGCAAGCTTGTTTTAATGCAATAGTACAATTTTGGGTTTACCCGCTATGCTTATGTTTTATGTGGGATAAGTAAGGTCAAACCCTTAGAAGGCGGTTTTTATTTATTGCTACGAGGTGAGTGACGCTAGCTTAAGACTGTGGTGGATAATTTAAACTGCGCGAAGCCTGTCCTAGCAGTAGGCGAAGTAGGTCTGTGGATAATGATTATAGCGTCAGTGCAGAAAAAAAAAACGACCTTATCTATTTCTGTCGCCAAACAGTAATGTCAGCATTTATGTTCCTGTTATGAAGGTAAGAAGGGTGCTGATGAAATTACAGGCACATGGGGCTTATCAACTTATGTCTCAGGGTGATGGGCGCAGTGGCAGTGCCTCTCAGATCTTTGCGATTTAAGCCCTGAGTAGTACTGCAACTGTTACTGACAGGCGTGTAGCTTACCATGAGGCGCACAACTTGTTCGTCCCGTCACTTGATGTTATATGAATACTCTTAGAATAATAACGCATAGAATGATAGTTTCATATCAAACGAACTGTTTCAAGTGAGGCAAAAATCAAATTCATGTAGGCTAGTTTCAGTAGTAGGTTAGTTTTCGGTTTTAGTGAATATTTATATAAAAATACAAGTTCAAACGCGTTACTTTCTCGTGGAATGTGATGTTAGTATCTATTTTATGTTTGTCTGACGTATTTTTACACTCATTTACCGCACATTCGTCATTTTTAGCTAAAATTCTTGAGCTGTTCGCGGTGTAAGTTGACCTTCAGCACTGTCGGTCCGCCCGCTCGTGTAGGCCCATTGGGAGCGCTTCAATTTGCCTCACTTAGCGTGTGCGGACTAGGTTTCTATGCGTTATTATTCTAAGTGAATACTCATATAGGTGGAATATTCAAATTTGAATGGGTGAATACCACAACTGAGGCACCCCCTTTCCAACAAAAAATGAATCATCGAATTCGATTTACATATGTCGGACATAACACACATACGCGTAACATACACACATACACACAAAAATACCTCCCTCCATTATTGACACTTGCTATCACTTTAGAAAGTACATTATAATAATAGTTAGCTTTGACGATGACTTTGGCGTAATGGTTTGCACTGTGAGCGCTGGATGGGGAGGTCCCGGGTTCGATTCTCAGTATGACCAATTTGGAAAATTAACTTTTTTGAATTGGTAACCAATTTTGTCTTGTAAAAAATTTGGTCTGGGTGTTCTGGGAAGCGCCCCAGAGTGAATTCCGTTATGTCACAGTACAGGGAATTCCCTAGTTTGAGACCTGGCAATTAGCGTGTCTGGCGCAAAACTGTAGTTGCTGAACAAAAGACTATAATAATATTTAATTTTACACTTCGTATTCCCACTGCTGGACATAGTCTTCTCTCACAATGATAGGGCCTGGGCTGTAGTTTCCACGTGGGTCCAATGCTTATTGGGAACTTAACACACATTAATAAATTGCTTTGTAAATGTGTAAAGTTTCCTCATGAAGTTTTCCTTTACCGAAAAGCTCAGTATGTTAGTTTTAAATATGTCTAGTGTTTTATAGAATAAAATAGAATAGTAAAAGATTTATTCACGACTTACAAACACATCAATAAACACATGTACATTTAGAAAGAAAATAACAATAAAATTAAAATAAAAATTATTAAATTAAGAGTTAAAAGTGAATAAAAAGTAAAATAAACATTAAAACAAAGTATAAAAAGTAGAAAAGAAAATGGAAATTAATACAAAAAACAATGAGTTGCTACCATGAAAAGGCTGCGACTCTGCGTAATGCCAGTCTGGAGACTGTCACTGTTCTTTAGTCGCGTATTCATACGAAGAAGTGGTCAATAAATAAATAATGGATATTTAGCACTTTTACACTATTGTATAAGTGCTATATTACATATTTATTCTTTATATTGTAATGTAGCTTATTTATAATGTAGCCTTATTAGAGGTTTATTTTCATGGTCGCTCCTCGTGATCCTTCGTTCTTCAATGGTTGTCAGTATTAGATTCTTAAATCCCACGTTACGTAGTTCAAATTGAATCATTATGATTTCATACTTCATTGCCCTGATTCGCGCATTCGAGCGGTTTAAAAATGATTCACCGTTGGGAAAAAATGTTTTCACATTATAATTGAACTTTTCATTCTCAGTGACCTAGTAAATGTTTAGATAAATCAGTAGACAAGGTATAAGGAAAATATTTGCATAAAATATGTAATTATATGTAGTTAATTGAATAGATCATTTTTAATCATAATAATACATAACAATTATTTTATTTTATATTCTAAAATTATCACTAAAAATAGTAAATAAACTCGGTTTTTTCGGTAAACATACACACACATTCATTATAATACATTTTTACTAGCCTATAGTGTTCCACAGGGAGCTGTGACAGTCGAGAGGAAATGCCTTTGCCTTGATATTCGTGTGTTCATAAAAAAAACCTCTACTTTAGACCAATGACAGTCTTTGATGTTTTTATCGGAATAATGATGTAATTTGATATATGTATTCGACAAACTAAAAAATGCCCTTCACTACCTTAAACTACACTCAGATACACGATATTTCAAAGCCCTATTAATAATTTTATCACAAATATTGGAAAAGCACAAAGCTATACCCTGGCTACTCTGTGTTACGTCTTTGAATTATATAAGGGTGCAAAATGAACCCTGTAAAACTAAAGACACCGATTTTAATTTTGGAAGGGTGTTAGCATTTTAGACATCGTAAAGCTAGCAAGATGATGTAAGAGTTTTCGATATGATTTAAAATAAACGCCTGCGTTAAGTTATGAGCAATGCGTCAATATAGTCTGATTGCCACTATATTTTGCGAAGGCGCTTAGACTAAACAGACCTAAATAGGCATGTGTTAAGTGATGAGCAATGTGTCGATGAAGTCTGATTGCTACTACATTTTGCGAAGGTGCTCAGCCTGAACAAACTTTTTTTGTTGGGTTATTGGAAATGATATTTTTTATATAAAAAAACTCTCCACTATATTTTACGAAAGCGCCCAGTCTGAACACTCTGACACCTACTAATATGAGATGCGATGAGTGCGATGCACCCCTCATGGAAGAATGGTATAAGTGGAGTTACATCAAACATGTTTATAGCTCTATTAAATACAGAAAAATATATCCCACATCCTCTTCAATTCTTATAAGACCGTCTACAATATTAATAACAAATCGAGATTTGTTACTATTATTGAGCTTTATATCAATAATAATAACAAACTAGCGGATTATTTTCAACAAAAAACATATGGAAATCATGGTAGTAAGAACATACATACATACATACATATACTCACGCCTTTGTGTTACCTTGTAAGGATAGGCAGAGCTTTAAGTGACACAGTACAACTAAAGCCACATTTGGCATATGTTTGGGTTAAGATTGTATACAATCTTGTGTAACTTATTGCACCATAGTGACAGGTTGCCAGCCTGTCGCCTACTTATAGGACACTATTAAACCTAATCCCTCTGACCCTCAGTCGACTTTTATAACTTACGCCGGATGATAAGCAGCTGATACCTTCTATAAATAAATAAATAACGCACACACTCAACATAGCCCCGCACTAGGGAAACCCTGTGTCGCGGGTGCCATGGACACACACATAGACAACCACAAATTACACCCAAATTCACGAGAGAAATAATTGTAGGCCATACAACTATTTCTCCCGGCCCGGGAATCGAACCTGGGACCTCTGCGTGGCAGTCCGGCGTGGTAACCGTACGGCCACAGAGGCAGTTAAGTTACGTTTTTCTTTTGGTTCCAGATCAGCATGGAACTGATGATATTCAATAAAATTAATATAGTGGCATGTCAAACCATTCGAAATTTTAAATGGTTAGTGATGTACATATCATTATCTTTAACTATTTCCTAATTGTTTATCTGTATAAATGTTAACAGTCACACACAATAAAAAATCAGCCTTTAGTATGCTTGGTATTTCACTTAAATTGATATTGGTAGAAGTAAAAACAAGCATAAAAGTTCATTCGTATGTTTAAAACGTCTAATAATATTAAAATCTTCTGTTCACTGTTTGATTTCCCTGTGATTACTAAAAACGATAATTACACCGTGACTTAGGGGTAGCTTGATTCGCTGATTTATATTCACCTCGGCGGCGAATATTCGCCGTTTATGAATACATCAGAATGTCTGTAATTTCCGCTATTCAATGGAATAAAGTCAGGGCTTACTTTGGACCAATAAAAGTTCCTGTAATTGGCAAGATATAATTAAAAAATTTCAAATTTCAAAATATATTTCTACATTCAATAATATTTTTAACTGTAATAAAATAACAACACCAGACAAATTTCAGCCATGCACAAAGCGCTTATTAATTATTTTGTGTTTTAAATAAATCATTAAATACAGCCCAGAACCACAGGAGTTATAACTCCTGTGTTTAACGCAACTGCATTTTGGTAACTTTCAAGTATATAAATAGATAGATAAAAACTTCATTCACTTCCATGACAACTTATTTACATATTGATCCACTAAAACTTACACCATAATTATTATTATATTGAACCTATAACTACACACATAACTAATTAAAGTAAATGGTTTTGGAAGTCATGGCAGTGAAAAGGCGCTGGCTCAGCATAAATGCCGCGGTTTCCCACGACTAGTATTCTGCCAGAACCGTGTTTAAAGAGACGCCACTCATCATATCAAATTGTAGAGAAAAACAATAATATGATAAAATGTGTGTGTGTGTGTGTATGTGTGTGTGTGTGTGTGTGTGTGTGTGTGTGTGTGTGTGTGTGTGT
>NW_020653731.1:6299597-6304671 GCF_003589595.1 Hyposmocoma kahamanoa
GTGTGTGTGTGTGTGTGTGTGTGTGTGTGTGTGTGTGTGTGTGTGTGCGTGCATGGGTATGTGCGTACGTGCGTTTATATCAATATTTTATGTTACAAGACAGTTATAACCAGATTTCAAAATGTATGTATTTATGTTGAGACCATGTAAAATAATTTGCGTTTGTATGGATGTATGCGTGTATATTACTTATGAACTTCCCTGACATTAAATGTTGCCATAGAGATTTCACATTAAACGTAAACGTGGACAACAATACCATTATAATTAAATAAATAAACAGTCGAAAACTCAACACGTTACTTCCAGCCCCAATTTCTGTTAACTAAAGTTTTTTTTTGCTTTAATCACTGGTGGACTATTTTCTTCAAATTTAAATGGGATCTCTTCTCAGGTACCCTCTTTCCAACAAAAAAAGAAGCCATTTGTTTCCACACACATCAATTACATAACAAAACTAAGCTACAAAGATTACTTGAAATGCAAAAATAAATTAAACTAATATATACATTAAGTGATTTGTGTCTGGGGGACAGCCTCAGCATTTACTGAGGGCAGAAGTCGCGCAGCACTGGTTTTTGCCCCTGATCTTTGCAAACACATTTGTAATAGCGCTTGTTTCGCAAACTTAGTACTTAGTTAGATTATAAAGCTAAATCTGAATAATTGAACAAATAATTCCATACGGTTATATTTAATAAATAATCTATATTTAAACATCATTGCACATTTTACTCCGCTCGAACTGCGTTTCTAATCATCTTGTGTATGTATTTACCTATCCATGTATATAGTATATTATGTGCACCTTTAAATGTGCACCTTCATTCTAAACCAATGTATCACAGTAAAAAATTGTATATCCTATTTAAAAATCCATTGCCACAAAACAAGGCTAGTCCAGCGTGCTGATTTTGGTTCAAAACGGAATAGATCCGATCGGGTAGTCTCGAAATCAGACGGGTTTCCGAGCGAGAAGATGAACCTGATTCGCGTACTATATCCTTCTAATTTGTGAGTTAAATCAACTATTGTTCCGATTAGAAACTTCAAAAGTTTCCCATCGGCCAGTTGTGAATTGCAATTATGCGCGTCGACTCGGAAAAGATGCAGTTTCCAATCGGGAGAAGCAATCAAAATCAAGCTGCAGGAGTGTCTCTTTAGGCTCGGTCAACATTTTCTTTTCATATGTTATTTAACAGCGTTTAAAAAAACTCAAACAGCGTACAAAGAATCATCAAAAACGGTTCACGATGTATGTTATCGCGTAACATACATACAAAAAAAACATACATTCCAATTGAGGCCTGCTCCTTTTTTTCAAGTCGGTTAACAACTGAAACTAAATAAGACATAAAAAAGCCGCTCATACGTACGCATATACGTTAGTTATGTCATGGACCAATAAATAGCTGAAGAGGATTGCTAATCGCGTTACAAGATAGCGTAGCAGGGTATTTAGTACCTTTATGAACAAATATGTCTCTAGGAACGTCAAATATAGCGACGTACTCGTCGCGACATCTAGCAGCAGTACAGCACCTTGTGAAAGAGTTCCTCCAGGGAAGTACGTAGAAAGAAACTCCTATTTCTGCCGCCGAGCAGTAACGTGAGCATTAGTATGTTCTGGTTTTGAAGGTGCTAGTGAAATTACAGGCACATGGGACTTGTCAACTTACGTCTCAGGGTGACGAGTGCAGTGGCAGTGCTACTCAAATCTTTGCGATTTAAAGCTCTGAGTGGCACTGCAACTATTATGGAGTGTAGCTTACCATCATGCACATGATTTGCTCGTCCCGTAACTTGATATTATATGAAAAAAAAAAACATAAAGTATAGTTTTAGTACATCAATATATAAATATAATGTGAAGTGATTCGGACCCATGGAATATTATTCCTACGACGACGTAAACGCACGGTGTAGGTATAACGTATGAAAGTATCGCATTGAAATTTAGCGCGTATATGACCATGTGTCTAGAAAAATAAAAATTACAAAAACGTATTTAATATTAAAAAAGGGTATGCTTACCTGGGCCTGAAGCGAAACATGTAAATTATTTTAGTATATTTATGAACCACTAACTCAAGAGGACGATACAAGACTGCGTATGACACAAAATGATTCTAAAAAGTTTCGTAAATTGTTCAACCCAAAGGGGTATTTTTCCATTATAATTATTAGTTAGAATAAAGTGGAACTTATTAATAAGCGAACATGGAAAAAAAGGTTTATGATCTATGAGATGTCACTTTGATAGTGACAGTTGTTTGTTTACATTTTTGGGCTTTGACTCCATCTCAGAGTTTAAATGGGTACTTATTATTAGTTTCAGTTATTATTATTAAGCAAAATCACCGAAGCTTAATCGAATGAGCGTAATTGACATTTTTCAAAGAAGAAAAAGCTTTAGGTGCCAATATCTCAAAAGTTACCAAAACGCAAATGCGTTGGGGCCGAACTATTGTCTAGTGCATTAAAGACTGCACGATAAAAGCAAAAAAATAGCAGATTTATACATATCGTTCCCTTGGATGAACAGGATATCAAGTAAAAAATTTGGACTTTTTACTTTAAAACGCAGTCCTATTAAAAAAATGGAGGTCTTTCTAATGGAATAAGATCTTATTATGAGACGTGAAATGGCGTGCGACACAGGGCAGTATCTCTAAAGTTTTTGCAAGTTATGGTCTCAAACATTGATCAAGTCGTATTCAGTATTACACACGAAGCTGTAGTCGTCAAGACGTCGTCGTTCGTTGAACAGGGTATTAAAACTAAAACATAGCATATAGCGTATGTTCATTATAGTGTATTTTAAAAATATTTATTTCTAAATCAGAAATATTTTATGTTCAAAAGGATAATATTACAGACCTCTCTGAACAATTTCAGGATTTTGTCAAAACTACGGCACTGAATAAGAATAAGAAATATTCATAAGTAAGAAGAAAAGAAGTAAGAAGAAAATACTGTTAAATATAGTATTTTGTTCAGTAAGAAAATACTGTTAAATGTAAAGGCTTTAAATACATATAAGTGATGAGAATTAAATGACAATAGCGGCTGAAATAATGCAATGCTATAATCTCCTGAAAAAACTGTGTTTTTGAGATAATAATACCCTCATCAATTCATCTGGACCAACGATATGTTTGTCACTATTTATATCTTTGAACCACAGAATGACATTTATTTTTTTCCCGATATTTCAGAGAGGTTACACTGGGTTACACGCTCCATGGTCACGGGTTGACTGGCAAAAGGCAGTTGACATCTTTAAGGACAGACATATCTGTCTACCCTCTTTCCCGGCGACGACTACCCACATCTCGACTTCTTGCGGTGTTATCATTTTCACAAATTTTCCCAACACTTTATCTACACGTGAAACCGAATTCGAAACATTTTTCTTTTTGCTATTGCAGCTGTAAACACTGATAAATACCTGTTTAAATTCGTCTTTACAATTACAGCCGAATAAACGTGTAAAGTTAAACCTGCAACTTTACAGGAACGATTGAAAAATTAAAAAATAATAAATCACTCAACAACACACAAAGGGTGATTGGATTAAATACAATGTAAAAAAAAACATTGAATCTTATATTAAAATATGAAACACGAAAATATTGGTAGTTTATCAGAAATTAACAAACAACTCTTTTAAATTTTTATTCAATTAAAAATTATTAAGGCGGCTGTTCGCTTGTAGTGTTTACACTATTATCCTTAGGAAAAGTTAAATATTTACTTTAAAATGTAACTTATTATTACTCTGTTTTACCATGGTTAATAAAATTTATCATTGCAAATATTATATACTTACATGGTTATTCTAGTAATTAGTCATAAATTTCAAAAGTGCAAAAACGCATTACAGTTTTAAAGATTTTTAAGGATTTCCATAACTTAGATTGTTATAAACATGCAAAAGTAGACAGTGTGCAAAATACATAACTGCAATATTCGTGGGGATTGTTGTTTTTATTTTCCGTAAAATGAACATTGGAGTACTGAATAATTATAAAATTGATTGAAAAATAAATGTGAAAACATTATATTAAATACCGTATTTCTTCTACACTAAAGCTTCTACACGTTTATTCGGTGGGTCCGTCTATATATAGAGCATACTAAACCAGGAATGTTTTTATTAAATTGCGGGTTGCACGAATGGAGCCTTCCCTCGCGACGTACCACTCCGTTTCTGAACTTCTGGCACACCATGGGCAACAATCGACAAGTACCTTACGCGAATCGGCAAATCCTTCACCACGATGGCAAGCATTATAGTGTATCCATCGATACGATAAAAGAAGACCTATCGACAAGATGCCGTTTAGTGCGGTTCTACAAATTTTCAGTTCTTTTGTACGAAATAAAAACATAGACATCAACCCAAACATTCCGAGTATTTAAATGATTATAATTCGAAAAGTCAATTTATCGACCCAAATGACAACGTACTCTAGACGCCGCACAAAGGCTTGGAGTTCCTAAAAACCGTAAAACGAAGGAAACTACAGTACTTCGGTCACATTATCGAAGTAAAAAACAATTTCTATTGCAGCTCATTCTGCAAGCTAAATCCAGGACCGCAGAAATAACAAAATACCACAGAACTCTTCCAAGTCGAACTTCACGGATCTAAACCGCTATAATTATAGCCGACCTTCCGTAGGTAATGGCACACCAAGTAAGAGAACATCTCAACGACTACTCGTACCAAAGATGACACGTGGTGACGTTCCATCGTCATTACGTAAGAGTAACGCAAAGCGATCCAGTGGTTATTGTTACTTCATGTCAGATTTTTTTTTATAATACCAAGTGACGAGACGAACAAGTCGTGCGCCTGGTGGTAAGGGATACGCCTGTCCATAACAGTTGCAGTGCCACTCAGAGCTTTAAAACTCAAAGTTCCGAGGAGCACTGACACTACGCCCGTCACCCTGAGGCGTAAGTTGTCAAGTTCCATATGCCTGTAGTTTCACCAGCCCCCTTGACCTTCAAAACTAGAACGCAGTAATGCTCACATTACTGATTGGCGGCAGAAATAGGTAAGGTG
>NW_020653731.1:6304771-6333063 GCF_003589595.1 Hyposmocoma kahamanoa
TTTAAAGCTCGGATGTGCTCCATTGTACAGTTGTCGATTGTCCGTTTAGTTCCACCGATGGTCGAGTTTCCACAAGTGGAGTTTACTTTGTAGACACCTGGAGTTTGAAGACGGATGTCTTATTTTGTAGAACGCAAAGGCTTTCCTGTTTTATTTCAAGGGACAAAAATAGTTTTACAAAGAAGTTTCCTGTTATTGTCATCCGTTACCCCTTCCATACACACACACCGGCGGATCATATATATATTTAGTGGAACAAAAAGGTGAGAATATAAAATAGTAATGTTTATATTTAAATAAATAAATCACACACCTCATGGAAGAATGGCATACGTGGAGTTACGTTAAAAACGTTTGTTGCTCCATTAGATACAGAAAAATATAACCCACATCCTCTCCAAATATTTTTCTGTATCTAATGGAGTAATAAACATATTTGACGTAGGAGTGCTCTATACATCGATATTCAAGAAAATATCGATATATGCCCTGGATATATCGAAACAATCCGATATTATCGTTTCATTCGGTATCGATATGTACTATCGATATATTTTAACAGATACATGAAAAATCGTACAAAATTGAAAGTACACAGTTCAAAATTGTACTTGCAGAAACGAAACGCACTTTGACCGCTGATTCGCTGGTCATCCGTCAGTGTAACGTAGTGGATAAGTTCTGATTGGCTAGCCGCACACACACAATAATATTGATAATAATATTGCTTGTGTGCGGGCGGTATTATTGTCTTGGGAACACACTGGCATATTACGTCTCCCTCTCTGTTCAGTTCTCCTCTGCCTCAAAGGTTGTCTGGAAGAGATCGCTCTCGACGATAAGGCCGCCTTTGTCCACATTAATTCTAAGTTGTCTATATACTGTTTTTGTTTTGTGTGTGAGCAATAAAGTGTATTATCTATCTATCTCACCCTGAGTCGACGGGTATAGGTACATAACGTGTAAGGTAAACGTTAAGCGTATAGTCTATAGTAACGTTCACATTGCTTTTGACAAAAAGAAAAAGTAGCACGTTCTTTACGTAAAAATTACATAAATAAACGTTTGTGATCTCTGCCAGGCAACATCGAAATTCAGTCAAATACGTGGCGGTATTGCCTATTCATCATCCTAGTCACCGTGTCTGTGTCTAAAAAAACAGGTGAAAAAATATAATACAAAAGGCAATACAACTGTACTTTCAACCGTAAAAAAACGTTCTTAATATTATATAGCTACATAATTTTAAAAACATGCATTACGTTGTTACATCGTAAATAAATCAATCAAATCATTTTAACATTATTCAGAGTATACTAAGAGAGTCACCACACTCTTAAAAACGGAATTGGCTCGAGCCGATCGAAAAAAGCGTTATGTAAAAAAAAAACAATATTTTATATACAACTTCCTCTGCAGCCGAACGATCACGGTAAGTTTGAGTGTAATTTGTGAGTTGTCTACTAACGTGTGTGTCCATGGCACCCGTGATACAGGGTTTGCCTAGTGCGGGGCTATGAGTGTATGCGTTATTTATTTATATCGGCTCGAACTGGACAAAGAATATTTATATACAACAAGAGCGAAAAAGACATAGCGCGTGTGGCTTCCGCTTGGGCCGCCAACGCAGAACATATTATGAATCTCGTTGTCCGAAATAAAAGAGTTTTAATTTTAATTTTTTAATTATAAAAACGCATAAAGTCGTTTTAGATCTTATTACATAAACAATATCATATGGTGTTGCTAATGTCTGAAGGCGACTAATATCACTTTCCATCTGATGTACCGAGTCACACTGGTTTCAGTTTTTTTTAAATATCAATTACCTGATGGTAAGCTACACGCCTGTCCATAACAGTTGCAGTGCCACTCAGAGCTTTATCGCAAGGATCTGAAGGGCACTACCACTGCGCCCGTCACCCTGAGACATAAGTTGACAAGTCTCACGTGCCTGTAATTTTACCAGCACCCTTACCTTTCAAAATTGGAACGCAATAATGCTCACATTACGGCTTGGCGGCAGAAATAGATAAGGTGACAGTACTTCACTGGACGAACTCGTTCACAAGGAGCTCTACTGCTAATGAAAAAAAAAACAAAACAAAAAACAATAACGAAATAACAAATGTAACGGAACTTTAAGGTAACTTCCCACGGTCTGTGATATCACGACCCGTACCGCGCCGATTTGTACGGGCGAGCTCGCGCCACAGGCCCATACACACGAGCTCGCGCCGACACGGGCGGCGCTCTTCCCACTATGCGTTATCGCGAGTGCGAGCATGGTTGGTGAAACCACGGGCCGTGGGAAGCCAGCAGTAGCAGCAGTATAATAAAAAACGATTTAAGCGTGAATACAAAAAACTTCTCTTGTCAGAGCAGATGTGTCTCGCTACATAGATATTTCCCTAATCGACGGGCTTGATACCTGTAAATCTGAATTTCCGTACCTATATACATATATTCATATTTGGTGGCTATTGTTATAATTTAATATTATGTTTGTAAACTACATTATTATTTATATTGCTTACCTACATTACTTACATTATTTACTTATATACTTTATAGTATTTAGAGTTAGGTATATATATTTGCGTGTGATGCACTTTGGTGGCATGGCTTACTGGGCTGCGATCGCTCACCATATGGTACTGACAAAAAAACAACACTGTTTGAATTCTCTCGGTCTACAGTATTTATGCTGTGTCAAGGCAATTTCAGCACAAACTGTAGTCATACGTACATTACAATTTTATCAATTCTTATAGTATTTGTTTGTTTTTCTCACAGTATTTGTTTTCCTCGCAGCATGTGTTTTATATAAAATGTGTGTAAAATTAATAATGAATGTTCTATGTGCTTTTATGTTATACTCTGTGAAGTGATTGTAAATGTTTTGTTTCTGTTTGTATTTGTGCTGAATAAACATGTTATCTATCTACCTTATCTATCTACACAAGTAATTATAATACTTAATTACCAAAATAAAAGTCCTTTTAAATAAACTTATAAATATTTGAAAATATAAAGTAACTAATTATAGGTAGTTTAGTCAGATGTACTTTGTTATTAGTTAGATATAGTTTGCATCGACAGTAAAACAATAGTTCACAAGACTGTAAATGCTTGCAAATTATGATTGCGCGCATACAGTCTTGCTACGTATGATTATGAACAAGCGATTTTGAATTGACAACTGATGGGTATGCGAAGATCATAGGGCGTAGGATCAATGTCACATATCAATGTCGATAGCGCATTTGCTTGTCTTGCGCCCTAGTGGACAAACGCGGCATTTGAATTATTATTTTTTAAACTAATAATAATAACAAAATTTTATTTAAATTCCAACAAACATTACATATTTCCTATAAAATAAAAATTGTGGCACGTAATAAACACAACTTAATTGAATTTAAATTATAATTATAATATTGTAATAAATGTTATATTAAATTTATGTTATTGAAAGTGAATTATAAGATTATGTGAAAATTATAAGATTAAAGATTATTTTTTATTTTCAAACGTGAACCATTCATGGTGTTTGTTTGGACCCCCTAAAAGCCTCCTCCAAAGACCCCCAATGCTCACTGTTCTCCGCGACAACAGTCTCTGCCTGCCGTCTCCACCAGTTCGTCGGCACATTTGGCGCACGGCCGACCACTCGTGCTCGCGACTCTCGTGGACCACTTGACACTATGTGACCTGGCGACTTCCACTTAGTCTTCAGAGCAAATGTTTTTTAAACTAGCTGTTTTAGAAATCAATCCATTAATAAATACTGGTAAAGTCAAATAAAGTTATTTTCAGCTATAGAGGTCTATTTTCACCTTTTGTCGATAGTATGGTGACACCCTTTTTTTTACGGGGGGAAATCTTTATAGATACCCCTGGGCCCAGGGAGACTCAGGGGTTATGTGGGGACTCTCCCTCCAGACTGAAGTGGTTACTACCCCGGGTTTACCTCACGCCGGTTGAGTCGGCGCCGTGGGGTCGGTGCACATTCACCACGACGCCGCCCGGCCGCCCTAGCTTGCACCAGGGCTCCCGCGCCAACGGAGGGGCAGGTCAGTTGTCCTCCGACCCGCCCCCCAGACGAGTGAGGCCATGCAATGCAGGCTCCGGAGTCCCTGCCCAGAGCCCGCTTGCCTCACTAGGGGATCAGGCGAGCAGCGAACTGCCTTTGCCTTCTCCTCGTACGTCTGCGCCGAAGCAGGTGCGCGTTCGCCGCGTCCTCGCGCACCCGCTCCGCAGCCTCCTTTTGCGACATAACCTCTCCGCAAAAGGAGGAGTATGGTGACACCCTAACCTATCACATGGTCAGCTTCAATTCAGTATTCTTTTGATCTGGTGTACCATTGATGAAGTCCCGCTGTCACGACAAGTCTCAATGTTTTCAACATCATGGTTATCATTGTTGGGCATCGAGTATATAACCAGAAATAGAGACGAAATGTCATTTCATTTATTTGAAAACTATTCTGCCAAATCATTTCGATGACAACTGCGCTCCGATGGCCAGACCGAATTTGAAAAAATTGACGGGTGTCGTCAATTGTTTCCCTTCAATACGACCCGTTTAACTTGAGCTTTGCTACGATTGACGTAAATTGAAAAATTACATATTTAATATTTAATTACCGATGAAATATGATTCCATTTGTTTTGTAATTTAATGTTTTGCTGTATTTCCCACACCACCGAATGGAACAACTCCCCATTGTTAGAGATATTATCTTTATTACAATAAATACAGAATATTTTTGGAATATACGGAGACATCCGCACAGGTCAGTTATTGGCGCTGTACTATTTCAGTTTTCTAATTTGTGATTTCTGCGCACAAGAGAGTTGATATTTAAACATGATATTAGGCCCATTTGCCTGATGAGTTGCCAGGGATGAATGGCCCTTATTTCCTCTCTATTTCTGATTATATACTCGATGTTCTTGAGACTATCGGTGTTATAAATCTGACCGCTTCAAGGTGACCCCATCAGCATTATTTAACAAGTGTTGGTACTCCAAACAAGAACCCTTCAACGAGGCGTAATATTGCTTAAGTACACTCCCATTTACCACTTAGTCCTCATTACAATATAAATAAATCCAGCACCGTGTCGCCGTGTGGTTGTCACCTTACATAATGTAACTGGCATAAATTCAGTAAGTAGACTTTATCTCGTAAAATTAGAAACATGTGTTGTTGTGTTTACGACACGCCTTAACTGGTCGAGTTACGACCGCCAAGGGCGAGAATGCCGTAAACGTGAAATTCCTTTTGATTTTTCTCTTTTCTTTATGTCGCCTTGGCCCATAAAGATTTATGGTTGTTTATGAATTTATAGCATTTGTTTTAGTCGTAAATATGCTAATGCAAGAAACGTGTGTCATGAGGTATTTTGAAGGGAATGGAGTTTGTAAAATTAATACTTGTTTCGGTGGTTTGGTGTTTATTTTGTTCTGCTTTAACGTACTAAGGCCCCGCGTACATCAAAATGTACCTTTTGCTTATGATACCATTAGTGACGCGTGGCGGTAAACAACATGCCGTCTATAGCAGTCGCAGTGCCACTCAAAGCTTTAAAATGCAAAGATCTGAGGGCCACTGCATCTGCGCCTGTCGCCCTAAGACGTAAGTTGACGATTCTCATGTGCCCTAAATCTATGCATGTGCCAGTAATTTCACCAAAATTATTGTAATTCTACGCAAGAAAGTAGTGATTCAAACCTAGTGTACATTAATAATGAACATAATATCGCATTCAAATTTACCTTACGTATTTATCTTGGAAATTTGGTAATTTCTTAAGAAACGCCCAGATTCATCAGTCACTAAGAAAAAAATCCTTCGATCCGACTGGATTCGAACCAGCGTCTTCCAACAAACCGTGCTAGATGCTAAGCCAACTAAAACACGGAAAGAACCAACGGCTTTTACGAATTTTTCTATGTGCTTGTTGCAAATTTTTGTTTTTGGTATTTAACGACTTTTTTGCCGTAGCGCCATCTGTGAGAAAACTATTATATTCTATACGACCACAGGGTATTTACATTTATTTCAAAGACTCTGTTCGTCCAAAACTGAGGGCGTACTTACTGAGGGCCTGAAGCGTTTAATTATATATTGTGGATTTTAATGAAAATAATTGAGCGTTTAGCGCTTTTCCTATTGTAGGAGGTTAATTCTAGGGTCAGCGGACTAAAGCACATAAGTCAAAATAAAACAACATCTACCGACCATTGACTTACAATTATATGGACGTCGGGTCCGCGCTAAAAAGTGTCCGCACTTGTAAGGCGCTAAAATCGTATACAGAGCGCGACACTCCGCTTTAGTCTTCATTTGTTCTACGGACAGCGCGATACTGCGATGACATAACAATTTAAATTTCGAATAGGTTGACTTGGGACATTTTTTTCGTGGTTTTTGTATTAGACCCGTCGTCCATTTATTTGTAAGTCAATGCTACCGACTAAAGCCCATAAGTTAAATTCATTTGTTACTTCATAAATTTGTAGCTTCATTCTAGAGACGTCTTTTTCAAATTTGTCATTCTCTTCACATTTGCCAACATTATAAGCAATACAACAAATGTATAATTATATATTAACAAATGAAGTACTTTTTTGACTTATCGTCGCCTTAGTTTCTCAAACTCGTATCTTATAAGAGTGATTATTCAGGAGATGGCAAAACTTTCTATTTATTTTAAATTTCTTATGAAGGGTATTAATTTGGATGCATTGCTTTAGGAGTAAGTAAAAGCCAGTTTGTGAAGATGAAGGAAATGTGTTGTGAAATCATCTTGCAAAATTTGTATATTCAATATATTTTTTGCATTTCAGTAACTTTGTGCTTTAAGATACGAGTTTGAGAAAGTATGGCGATATTATGTAGTTTAGTCCCGACCCTAGAATTTATGTACTAAAACGCGCAATAAAATAAATAAATCTTAAGACAGTTATATTTCAAAGACAGATCTAATACAAAATTAGGTAGCTCAAGTTACTGCATTCAATCGTTCGAGCGTACGAACATTTGGAGTAACTTAGTTAATAATTTAATTAATTCACACGCTTGTTCGAGTGGGAACAACTTGAACATGTTCCATTATGCTTCGACTTAATTTAATAAAGGTAATACAAAATGAAACGTGACGCATGTTGACTTACATTAAATAGTTCTATCTTTGGATCATCTAATCATGTAATGTCAGTATGATACGTAATATATATTCGCTATACTGCCGTCCCTTAACTAAAACGCGGCTATATTATATTAAGTTTTTCTGTGTTCGATCTTCAAATTAATAATCATAGCACGACTTTTTTACACCTAGACACCCCCTTTAGCCCCGTGTACATCTAAATGTAGATAACAATTGAAGCGATTCAGACCGAGATAATATTATTTTCATGATCTCATAAAAGGCCAGTATACATTATAACGAAAGTATCGCATTCAAATTTAGCGCCACATATTCAGTATGACCATAGGGTATCTAGAAAAATACGTTATTCATACAAAACTGATATTTGCTTGGTCTTGAACATAGCCTGAAGCATGTTATTATTAATTATATATTTTAATTTTTTTGTAAATACAATCAAGTCACGCCATGTGAGCCTCTATTCATATTTGCTTTTGACGCAGACCCAATCCAAGAAGAGTTGGCAGTGTAGTGTGAAACTACGACCCCTATCATTTTCATCTCTCTCATTATACGTTTTCTAGTAAACACAACTTTTCGTGATTCCTGAAAGAGTTTCAACTAATATTTTCTGAAATATTAGTGTCTAAATTACTTAAATTTGCTATTGTAAGCTATTTCTCGCATTTCGACATTTTACTCACTTTTCATGTCTGATCTCCCGGCCTTGGCATATTCTATCGTACTGATAGTATCTCCGAATTTTGCTATTCGTTTTTCCACTGCTAATTACGTACTATTTCATCAATTTCATTTTATAAAAATTTTTGTTTCCTATTTATTATTATTATTATTAGTTTTCATATTAGTTTCACGGCATCGGAATAAATCCATCAAGCCAAATCTTCAACAATTTTTTTTCTATCTTTCTTTTTAAATAATATTTTCTGTTGACATTGATTGACAGATATGTTACCCATCTACAATCTATTCTTCCATGGATTATCCTATTCTTTCATTTTTTTCCATCCTCTAAGCCTATAAATTACTCTTGTTTTGATACGCAATCTTAGCAATAGAAACGTTTCCACTCCTGGCTGCTCTCATTTTGGCTCTTCATTTCAAATTCAAAGTTGGCGATTCGAATTTCGATGCTCTCTCTCGCTCGACCAAACGCTCGTCACCAAAGATAATTATTTGGAGGCTTCTGATCTTCACTAGACCTACTAAATATACGAAGACTCACCTTTTAGAAGCCCTACCACCAAGCCTTACTCCAACCGCGCTTACACGCCTGCCTGATGACCAGTTCCTCGACTGCCTCACGCTAAACCTGGTCTTCACGTTTACGCTCCTCCTATCAGGGCTGTGTATCTCACCTTCACCAAGCGAGTTTGGAGCGGCAGGAGTGACTGCAGTCGAAGCTTAGGACGAAGTAGAACTCCACCTCCGAGTACAAAGTGATAAAATCCAATGCTACCGCCGCTGTCGGTGCAGCCTCTCCACTCACTGCCTCTGCGCCGAACCCGCTGATGTAATCTGTCTATGCTTAGTTGTCAGACAATATCATATTCTCCTATCTAAAATTTTGTATTTCTATGTTGTTCCATGTTTCTATTGAGAAAATTAAAGCCTTATTTCCTCAAAGGTTTATTCTTTCATGTATCAATTTAATTAACTAAAAAAATTGTATCTCAATAAATAGTGTTAAAATTATCTTGTGGTGATGACCGATAAAACGGAATCACCGCATTCAACGACGAAGACAATTTCAACTTCAAATATGGCTGATGGAGTGGCGCGATATTTAAACCCCGAGAAGTTTAATGCGGATCCGAGTGAACCTGGAGCCGAACTTCGATGGTATCACTGGTACCACACATTTGAGAATGTGCTTCTTCTGGGATGAAACTAAAACTTCTCGTGAATTACTTATCTCCAAATATCTTTGCTCTCAAGCTGTAAAATTACTGAAAGTAACATACGAAAAGCCGAAACATCGTATTCTAGCAAGACATTTAATGTGCGCTAGACAACAAAAACCAGAAAGTGCCTTAAAGTTACTGGCTCAAGATTGTGATTTCCGTGCGATTTCAGCAGAAGAAAATTAAAATGAATTCATATGTAATGCGTTTATATCAGGAATAAACTCTCAGAAAATTCGCCAGCGACTTTTGGAAAATGATACTCTCTCATTTGACGACGCGCTGAATCAAGCTTTGACACTCGAAACTGCCGAAAAAAGTTCCCAGTGTTTCTCAACACCTTCATGTTCAAATCCTATGTTAAATACTGTTCATACTATAACTGAAAAGAAGGAAAATGAAGATAATTTATCGGCAATTGATTTTGGTCAGAAGAAACGTCGCTGTTTCTTTTGTGGTGGAAATATACATCAACGTATCAAATGTCCTACTTTTCACGTAACTTGCTAGCTATGTTTGAAAAAAGGACATTTCGCTAATTTATGTCCCCTAGTACAGGTAAAGATTCTATAGTTAATGCTATTATAGAAGATGGTTCTGCGAACACTGCGACTATAATTACAGCTGCACCTAGTAGTTTGCCGAAAGCTACTATTCCTATCAATATAAATAACCATACAGCTGACGCTCTCTTGGATACCGGCAGCTCACTTAGCTTTATCGACAAATGTCTGGCTGATACATAGAATCTAAAGAAAAAACGTTGAAATCAAACAATTACACTAGCCTCATTAAGCCATTTAGAAGGATCCTGTGTGGCAACTGTTGAGATCGACATACATATCTACAAGCAAAAGACATTACTAATTGTTAGTAACCTAAGCGCTGACGTTATCATCGGTCAAGACTTTGTGGAGGTGCTGCTGGTGCTGGGGGCATTCTGGTGGATTCTAATGGTGTGTAGCCTGGATAGCAGTAATAGCCTCCGCAGTCTCGCAGCCTCCAACATCTTATTTAGTAAATTTAGCAATTCAAACGTTGAAAGTCCAGTTTATAGATATTTAATCGGTTTATTTAATCGGTTTTAACAAATATAATCTTTAAAATGTAAACTGTATAAATATAGCTAGTAAACGATTCAAAAAGATAAGTAATGGTATGTTCGCTACCGCGGTCGCACAGAGAGTTACGATAGAAAGAAACGAAATCAGAATGCGAGGTAAAATGGAACAATTTTAAATTTAAATATGAGTAGAAGAAGAAAAAACGATACGATACGAATGGAGAGAGGCGATACAAAAAGGTGGGATGACGGTATAAGGTCACACCGTCACAATACCCGGGGGGCCGGAGAAAAAAAAATAATTCAGGATTTTTTAAGGAAAAAGTTAAGAAAAAAGGAGGAAGGATAATGGAAATAATAAAGTAAAAATAGTGGTAGATAAGGGATAGAGAGAGTAATAAAGAAGGAAAAAAGCAAGAAGGAATAAAACAAGAGAAATAATAGAGGAGGATTATTGTACGAGAAGAGAAGGTAGCTAATTTAAGAGAAATAGAGGTTCAATGAAGATGCGTGAGAAGTTTAGATATGTGAATTATAAATAATGCTTTATACATTGGGTCGACTTCCGCTTTCAAACTACGTTCACAAAACCTTTCGTACCCATTTCATATTACATTCATGAATCTTTCGTATTCCCACACATATACCAGCCTATCAGAATAGAGGCAAACCCTAACCACAGTTAAAGGGAGTTTCTCGTGAAGCCGCCCACTACGGTGTAAGGCTTAAATTTGTGTTGGTCACCACCAACCAACAATGTGAAAGTAATGATGTGATGCTCTATGTACAAGTGGTTCAATGCCCACTGGCCTGTACGCTGAGGTACAGCAGCACGTCAGAGACGTGTGAACCTTGTAAAGGTTTAAAAGGAAGTAATTAGGGGAATAAAATAGGAATATATTGTAATAGTGACCTAAGACTTATTTTAAGAGTTGTCAACCGCTCCGAAGAAAAAAGGAAGTTTGAAAAAAGACGTTAATTAACGTAAGAAGGAACGAAACCGACAAAGTATGATGGCGATGAATATTTACAAAATAAGTTATGTTTTTTTATTCCTCTTGGTTTTTTGTGGTAACGTTTTAAGATATTTTTCTGACTTTGATCGTTCCATCGTGTTAAGAAAAAATGACAAAAGAGTTTTATATGCAGTTCGGTTTGCAAACTTTTTGAATTATTTAAAAGAAGAAATGTGAATAATAAATTTTGGCATTATTACGAGAAAAATAAATTCGACAGTAAGTCAAAAATTTGAATTTTAAAACCGAAAAAAAACTCACAGGACATTGGCGAAATCGCCATTTTTTTTTGTATAATTTTTATAATAATATTAAACTACCGTACATAGTTATTTTTACTTGACATTGGCAAAATCATTGATTATTTCGATGGAGTCATAACATTTAAAAGAAGAAGAAGAATACATTTTGAAAAGAATTATGACGGAGCCATAGATACAAAAGTTGAAGTTGAAGTTGAAAAGAATTATGTCAAATATAAAATTACAAGATAATAGAATTTTTTTTACGAAATACTATAAATATTACAATGAGATGTTTTTATGTAATTATGTGGTTTGTAATGTTGAGGAGTAACAGTGACTTGTAGGGATACTCTCTCAAACTAGCTGTTAGTTAGTATCGTCTACACTTGGAATAACCGAAGGTTTAAACTCCAAGTTTCAACGACTTGTGAATCTACACATGGGTAGATATCGAGATATGAAGAAAGTGTACTATAGGAGTTCGTGGATAGTTTGGTGTATGATAGGACTGTGCTTGTAGTGCTACCGGTACACCAACACTGGGTTCAGTTACATTTGTAACCAGCTGAATGTAACGGCATTGGTCTCTTATCTGAAATATGGGGTGTGTAGGCGATCTGCAGTGTATAATGAATTATGTAACGTCACTTTTCACAATATTTCACTGTTATTAAAAAAAAATCACTGTCTTGTTCTTCATTTATTGGTTTCTTCTAAAATTAGTTCGGGCGCCAGTGAAAAGCGCCAGAAAGCATCTGTACAAATCTTTATATTCGTGTAATAGCCAGGGTTTCAATGGCGGCATCATTACATCTGGGTTTATGGGTTCATTTTTGGTCGAAAAACCATTGCAGCAAATTTTTGATAATTCTTTAGCTCCGACTGTTGTATTATGTTTTGTATTATAACTTGGTAAAGAATCAGAAATAAGATTTTAGTACATGGAATTTGGAACAGCTCCGACTGTTGTGGCGATCGAGCTGGGAGTGGCCGTGGTACGAAAACAAAATGAGAAAGTGAAGGAAGATGGAACAATTCAAATTTAAAATTACACATGTAAAATAAAAAATGATAGGATACAAGCGGAGAGAGGCGGTACAAAAATGTGGGAAGACGGTATAAGGAGGTCACACCGTCACAACTTATTAAAAACACATTCCTCTGTTATCTTAAACTTGGGTGGCAATGATGAACCTATTAATATATGCAGTGTAATGGAAGCTTCGGTACCTCCCGCTTCAATTTTCACTAATCTTTTACCGTTTATCAAGCCTGTAGCTGTCAAATCTCGAAGATACACCGAAGAAGAAAATACATACATACAAGAAAAAATACAAGATATATAAAAGAAGAAATAAATAAATTGCTCCAAGACGGTGTCATTAGACCTAGTATCTCTCCGTGGAGAGCTCAATCTCTTATCGCAGGAGATGGACATGCCCGTAAACATATTGTAATTGATTACGCAAGAACTAAAAATAAATATACAGAATTAGAACGCCTACCCATTACCGAAAATAGAAACTATCATAGCTAAAGTTTCTAAATACAAGATTTTAGTCAAATTGATTTAAAAAGCGCTTACCACCAAGTTCCCATTCTGAAAAAGGATCGGAAATATATCGCGTTAGAAGCCTGTGGTAAGCTATATGAATTTACGCTAATTCCGTTTGGCGTTACAAATGGAGTAGCGGTCTTTCAATGCACTCTGAAATTTGTTATAGAAAAGGAAAACCTTACTTGGACGTTTGCATATCTTGATGATATAACCATCTGCGAAGCGACGAAAGAAGAGCATGATATAAACCTCCAAAAAATTATGGAAGCGGCTAGAAAATATAAACTAACATTGAACATGGACAAATGCACATTTTGTTCTCAGTCTATGAATCTATTAGGGCACACTATTAGTAACTACATTATTAAGCCTAATAAAACAAGGGTTAAACATAAGTGTGACAATGCAATAAATAAATAAATAAATAAACCCTTGCTAGATCTTCCTGTACCTGTGAATGCACAAAAAAAATGCTTTAAAAAGAGCCCTAGGGCTATTTGCCCATTACAGTCCATGGTTAAAGAATTATCTGAAAAAATACGAACTTTAATTAATGTAAATGAATTTCCACTTACAGACGACATTGTTACTATCTTTAGTCAAAGAAGAATTAACCAACTCTAGCTTGCATTCCATAGATTATAACGCAACTTTTACTGTCGAAACTGACGCCTCGGAACATGCAATTGGGGCTATCTTATCATAAAATAATCGTCCTGTGGCTTATTTTTCTCATTCTCTCTCTCAAACTGAAAGGCGTCATTCTTCAATTGAAAAGGAAGCTTGTGCCATGGTAGAAGCCCTTCGAAAGTGGCGCCATTTTCTATTAGGGAAACATTTTATATTAATTACTGATCAGCAGTCTGTAGCATTCATGCTTTCTCACCATTCAAATAAAATAAAAAATGAAAAAATTGAGAGGTGGAGACTTGAGTTATCTTGTTTTAGATACGATGTTGTATATAGACCGGGAAAAGATAATGTAGCAGCCAATGCTCTTTCCCGAATTTGTGCACAAGTAAATACTAATACCTTATCTGATTTGCATAATGCTCTCGGACACCCAGGGGTAACACGACTGACACACTGGGTTAGAAGCAAGAATGTACCTTATTCTATGAATGATATAAGATCTGTAATTTCATCGTGTAAAATATGCGCAGAAATTAAACGGAGATTCTTTAAAGGTCAAGGGAACCTTATTTTGATAAGGTTTCCTGCAACTGCACCATTTGAACGACTAAGCATCGATTTTAAGGGGCCAATTCCCTCTAACACTAAATATAAATATATTCTGACAATAATTGACGAATATTCTCGATTCCCATTCGCTTATAAGGATCTGTAAAGTCTGTAATCAAATGCGTAAAGGGTATTTTCTTCATGTTTGAAACTCCACTTTATTCACTCACTCTGATACGTTCACTCTGATAGAGGATCAGCATTCATGTCAGAACGTATTCAAAATTTGTTATCTCTGGGTATAGCATCACAGTCAAGCCGAACTTTTGGCTTTGGCATTGGCTTGAAGGCAATGGACAAGTAGAGCGACTGAATGGGACATTATGGAGGACGATACAGTTGTTTATAAAATCGAAATATTTGGAAGCAACAGATTGTGAACGGGTCTTACAGGAGACTTTACATTCCATTCATTCGCTGTTGTGCACAGTAACGAACTGCACGCCTTATGAGCGTCTATTTCAGCACCCACGTCTATCACTGAATGATCAATCATGCCGACTTGGCTAGCAAATCCAGGACCAGTCTTAATGAAGGAAAATATTCGTAACTCGAAATATGATCCTCTGGTAGAAGAGGTGGAACTTCTCCAGGCCAATCCTTCGTATTCTTTCGTGAGGCATGCAGATGGTAGAGAATACCGTCTCTAATAGGCATTTGGCTCCCTTACCGGAGGGAATATATGACGACGAGGAAGAAAATGATGAGTCTTTCTCCCAAGAAGTGGATGAGCCATTGCCTAGACAAGATGGAGATGAAACTGAGATGTTGAAGAGCCTACAACTGGATGTGTACGGCCTACTAGAACTAGAAAGCCGCCTACTAGCTAGTTACCTCAAGGACTATGTCTAAAATACTATGTGAACTGTTAGAGTCATCTGAACATTTTGGCTGGGGAGAATGATATAATCTGTCTATGCTTAGTTGTCATACAATGTCATATTCTCCTATCTAAAACTTAACCATGTTTGTTTTGAGTTAATAAAGCCTTATTTCCTCAAAGGTTTATTATTTCATGTATCACCCGCTTCGCTCCAGCTCTGCACCTCTGCCCTCGGTCTCCAAACTTGGAGGGGCGAAGGCCGGAAACTTCGTGTGCCCGGCTTCGAACTTCTCCTATCATCACCTACACAGTACACTTTCATTTGCACCACACCACTCAACTCACCTACATAACACTCTCAGGTTCTTTTGTTATAAACTTGTTGTTATACTTGATCATTCTTCTTTTTTTTATTGCATACCTTTACCACCACATTCCTCTACCATAACAACAGGAAGAAAATTAGGCGCCACGCAAACGTGTGTCTTGTGTTGGATACAAGCAACCGGCAACTAGAAGCGAATATGTTGTTTGAATTGTGTTTTCATACAATTGCAGTTGCTGCAACCGGCGACAGCGTTCGACTACAGCAACCGGCTACAGTGGCCGGTTGCTTGTATCCAACACACGTTTGCGCGGCGCCTTAGGACGCGTTCCTATTATTTCGTAACGTTTTATTTATCGTTGGACGACTGTCGCGTCTAGTCTGTTCTCATAGAACGACTATCTGTCATGATTGTGTCGTGGACTTTATCGTTGAACGACAGTCATGCCTAGCTATTCCTACTAGATAGTAGCGACAATTTATCGTTTCACGGCGCGGCTGCCTTGTCGTTTACAGGACAGAATCGTTTGACGCACAGCAGTTTCCTCTATGTTCCTTTGGAAGTCAGTAGTGCGTTTTCGCTCCCGTGTGAAATGGAAATGGATTAAGATAAAATGTTAATAATGTAATGCTTTTTAAAAAGACGGAACAGGAAGCAAACACGTGCAGACAACGATAAATAAAACACTGACGACAATATAGTAGCTGCGATTATCTGTCGTCGCATTTTTACCGTGACGTTTTACTTATCGTCGGCCGACTGTCGGTCTAGCTCCTCCCATTGTCTTGACGGTCTATCGTCCTAACGTCAAAAAAGTTAACGACCATTCATCGTGATGTACAATATGAACAAATTCACTTAAATATGCAAGCTACGACACTTTAAACTGCGCAACTATCTGTCTTCACGACATAATGGGAACGCGCCCTTACTTCAATAAGTGATACCGGTGAATTCATATTTAACAGAAAGAGTTAGAGTATGTATCTGATAATGTAAGGGAAAAGGAAAAAATATTTTAGGATAGCCTTACTGTGAATATACACTCGATGCTGTGAATGCAGGAAACCATAGAAATAGATCCGTATATATGCCTACATCACTACAAAGCAAATGATACGTCCAAATATTGATGCATCATAAATTTTGATAAACTTAGACAAAACAATGTTGCTGTACACAGAAGACGAATTCAACGAAACAACATACTTATGTCGCTTCCTGAAACATGAACAAACGTAATTTTAACGCAACTTATTTACACGACTCTCTCGATTCTGTGTTTCACGTTGTATAAATAATTCATTTTCATGTTTGTAATATACGTTCTTTAGCGCTATAACGAACGATATGCCGTTCTCGGTGCGTGTGCGAAAACCTAGTACCTGATTTGTATTATTATTTTTTTGGCGAAATTAAAAAACGTTGTGTAAAATTTTGGTAGTACATCTTGTTTGTAGATAGTATTTTTAATTTTTTGCTCGCCATATTTAGAACTAGTCCGTGGTCACACAGCATGAGTGTGTTCGAATGTAATGGTACAGTTACACATTCTAGTTATTTTTAAACAATGCTAATGAGCATGCTCATGAGAATGCTTCTAATGAGCATGTTGTTGAACTGTTCACATTTGCTATAAATGCAAGCATGTTAGTTTTAGGCATGCTATTCAATGAGCATGCTCAAAGCAAACCATCAATTCACACTTGTTACCAGTGTCGTCAGGTCCACTGTTTTAACTGGCGATCTACTGTTTTTGGGCGACGTCTAGTGTCTTACTGATTATTAACGAAAATCTCCTGTTTTTAGAAATTTGTTTCCGATTTAAACACAATGAACAATGCTATACAGTCCTGGACTAACTGACCAACTAGGCAAACTAGACAAGTCCAAAATTTCATACATCTACGGATAAATCCACAGGCCTGACATCACTAAAACTAAAAAGCATGTTAATAACCAAACGCTTTCACACTTGCTACAATGGCACATAACACCACCCCGCACCCCAGCTAGCATGCGCGAAAATCAACAGTCGGTCAATTTAGAGCATGCTACTAATGAGCATACAAATTTCTAGCAAAGTACTGTTACGAAAAAAGGTAGCACTTGCTCAAAAATAGCACGTTAGCATGCTATTAACAAGCCTGTTTTTATGACGGTACACCCGGCTGGAAAACAGTGTTAGGTACGACGTCAGCGCTTAGTGTGGATACCGCGACATTGTTAATTTAGTATGTAATCCTTTTTTTTTTAATTATAACTTTATTAGGAATGAAACACACACGTGTAGTTACTTGCCGTCGCCGCTTGCGCCCGCACCCGTACCGAGTGACCGGACTCTTAGAACTTTGGCGCACAGTTTCCGTCTAGTCAGCGCCACAGAAGCTCATGAACCACGGACTGGTTGGAAACATGTCAAGCAAAAAAACCTACTTAAATATGCGAATTATCCGTTAGTTCAGTTAATATACTCGTAAGTCCGAGTCTCACGGTAATTTTCTATTTAAAATTATACCTCTTTCCAGTGCTAGATATAATATTATACGTACGCAAGTGCTTTACGAGCTATTTAAAAATAGGATAAAAGCGACACGTGTTTACAAGTGAGGTCTTCATTTTACTGTAATATGTACCTATAACAATTGTATTTGCCTGCTTTAGAACAACATTTTTTATTTATTTCCTTTCTTCGTCGTTTGGAGAGGTTAATGTCCTCTGTATCATCAGACAGAAAATGATGAACTCAACGATGGTGGACTGCTCTAGCTTCTACTTCATTGATTTCTGCTTGAATTTCCCAGATTTTCACTTAAACGTTAGGTCTTGTATTTTGAAATTTCCTTCCCTCGTCATAATAAATCTTTAGTAAATAGCAGTCTTTACATTGTTTTCCGTTGGAATTGGTATAATTTGGATTTTAGGTCTAAATTTGCTAAAGAACAGCTGTCGATAATACATGAGACCAAAGGAAATAATTACGATAACTAACACTCCAAGACCGAGATATTCTAGTAGCATTGTTAATCTTCTTCTTTTTGCTTATTGGCGGCCTTTTTGGATTTCGCCAATGTCGGGTTTTTCCGCTTAGTAATTTTAGAGGCTTTTGCAGATTCTGCTATTCAATGATTATTATGGAAGTACTATGTAGAAAAGTACAAGCTTTCGTATTAGATTTTGAATTTTGATGCTGCAAAACACTGTTGTCTTGAAAAGAATATATACAATTGTATAATATAAGCATTTGTTGATATGCGTCCGCAAATTATAATCTTGTTATTGCTAATTATATAATCGCAAAAAACAATGATAAAACTTATAGTATTTTTAACTTCCACTTTATAAGACTGATTGTCTATCTATCACAGTAGCAAAATTGTCCGTCCTTCGGGACAGGCGTATAATTAGCCATACTGCCAGATTGTAATTTTTCTTGGTTTAATTTTGTGACATTTTTCACAGGAAATCGTTATATACCTTTACGGAGGCCATTTTGAACCTCAGAATTATGAGTCGGTTTTTGACATATCAATTTTTTTATAGACCAACGTGATCGACTCAAAATAAAAATTTAATCATGAGGAGCTTCGGAACAAAAAATTAAGTCACATTGTGTCTTGTTCTTTTCTTATAACCGTAATTTTGATATCAAACGGTTTTTCTACGTGTAATTTATCCAACCAGGACCTCGATTCAGAACTCTTCGATATTTTAGGCAAATCGTTCGATTAGATATCGTTCTCGAATCGAAGGACGCTTTCCGAGCTATTCAGAACATTCGACTTAAAACGTTCGATTCGGATTCGGATACGATATCGTTATCAAGACGCAATTATCGCTTTCTCGGTTTTTGTTCCCAAGCTCCAAAAACAAAAGAAAAAGTCCAAAAAAACGCTCATTAAATCACTTAATTTACATCGTAACATAAGGAGTAATTCTTACGATACTTCCCGAAAATAATGTAATGCTACCTTCTCAAAGCAGGCGTAAAATGTTTGATTTATTTTCGCTTTGTAAAACTCTAAATAAATCGATTGTTCTGCGCATGTGAGGAGGATATGTTTCTTGCCTCGTATGCGCCTTCCCATTAGGGACGCCCGATTTTTTGCTTCGAATTGATTTTTTGGACCGTAATGGAAGTGAATCTGAATCGATTCACAGATCGCATCATATGCTTTTGAACCATCTGATAAAAACTTAAATGTTGCCAAACTACTTTTCTTGCAGAACTAATATTAAATAGGATCAGCCTTACGACTCAGTCGAAGTTCAGAGTTACTGTTTTGTTTAAATTATGAATACGATCTACACGATTCACTTCGCCTTGATATTGAATCGATTTGCTTAAAAATCGCATTGCAATGAATCGATACCTAAAATCCCTAGATTGTATACACTTGAATTGATCTTCATAAAAATCTAATTGTAATGTGCATCCCTACTTTCCATGCGGTCCTCTCACATATCCTCTATTTGTCCCACCACCACTTACTAAATACTCTCATACACATACACTATAATGCTTGCCATCGTGGTGGAAGGTTTTGCCAATCGGCGTAATGTTCTTGCCGACTATACTCCAGACGTACAGGAAAGGAATCGTACGTAGTGCAGGGAGGCGCCTTTCGTGCACCCCTACTAATTTACTTACTTACTAAGTACATATATAAAGTAGACGTGATTCCTTCATTACCGTTTCACTAAGATGTACAGTCAAGAGCACATTAAGCTTGACCCTTTGTACTTTGGATCGAGTTGGATTTAAGTCTTAAGTGTCAAGCTTCTCGTGCTCTTGACCCTGTACAAGACTTATTTATCAAATATTGTATTATTTATTATATTTTCTAATATTGTATTTAATATAAACGTGTGAAGTATATGTATGTGTGTATTTAGTAGCAGTAGAGCTCCTTGCGAAAGTATTTGCTCACGGAAGTACTGTCACTTTACCTATTTCTGCCGCCAAACGATAATGTTAGCATTACTGGGTTCCGATTTTGAAGAGTAGGGGTCCTAGTGAAATGACAGGCAGATAGGACTTGTCAACTTGTCTCAAAGTGACGGGTGCAGTGCCAGTGCCCATCAGATCGTCGCGATTTAAACCTCTGAGTAACACTGCAACTGATATGGACAGGCGTGTCGCTTATAACCAAGTGCACGATTGGGTTCGTCCCCTTACGTTCGGTATCATAAAAAAAATGCCTTCTTAACACAACTTTTAAAAATTCAAGAAAAATATGGCATTACAAATTTTAAATAGCATTGCATTGTTATATGCGTCTTGATACTCAAGTTAATGCTAAGCTTGTGACATTCTAGTAACACGTACATGTATAACATATACATATAAAACAAGAATGTTATTACGAGTATTAGAAATAACTCAACAAAGCATATCCACGTCATAGCCGCTTTATCTATTATAATTATTAACATTATTAAAATTGCTTGCACCATAGATATGTGTTAAGGCGAATATTTGTAAATAACCAATACTTGATGTACGACTGTTTATTGCCATAAATAAATAACTAAATCTCACTTGTACTTTTTTCTGAGTACGGACGACGGCATATCAAGCTACATTGAAAAATATTGTTCCGTAGCTCTGAAGGCGATATTAAAATAGCTTGATGTGCTGTTGACTGTACATAAGATTTGACTGATAGAATATTGCAAAAGATTCGAAGTATAAAAATAAAGCACACATAAATAATTACGAACCAGATTTAGAAGTTTATTAGTCTTTATTTTTTTAACATACCTTAGGTTTATAACCTGAACTAATGTGAAGTGACAATGTAGATCAGTATGGTACAGTCAGCATTAAGAAGCTCTAAACCGTCAAAATAACCAGAAATCACAACACCACCAAAGTGGTCAATTTTGTCCGTACGTACAGGGTTACCTATCAGAAGCTAGAAACATGATTTACAGAATTTTGTTTCTCTGAAAATCTTTACACTTTTATTGTATAGATTTTGTTTCATTTGTCCGAAAACACGTTACGGTTTATTTCATTACACCATTTAATGTTTCACTATTTCGACATAGTGACTAGTTATTCAATTCCAGATTTTTATTTCCCCAACAAACCGTTTGGCCAATATCTAATTGAATGTTTTTATTTTATAAAAAAAGCTATATTCGTAGTACGTACATTTTTGTTGTATCATTTCTTATTTTAATACTTTATATGTTATATTATCGCACAATACAACAAGTCAAATTAAAGCACCTCAAGGTGCAAGTTCATTTGATCGAGTTCTAGTCGCTTGCTTCGCTAATTCGGATCGTGCCGTTTTTTTTCAAATACTAACCTAACCTAAACCCACACGAGAAGTCAAATCAGCTAGGTGCAAATGCAAAAATGCAAAATGCAAACAAATTTGGTTCTGGCACTTGTCGGCCGCTGCCGCGACACGCTCGTTTGCTCGCTCAGTTCGTGCGGCTTTTTCATATACTAACCCAACCTCGAAAATAAAATCGAAGATAGAATCGAAATGCAAACAAATTCGGTTATGGTACTTGCCTCGTTTCAGTTATACATTATCTAATGAATACTCAAAACCTTTGTTTTTAAATTACATTTCAGATGACATCAAAAACATGGCACAATGGCACGATGAATATTACGTTAGTGGGACTTGCAGTGCACCAGCAAAGTACAGTCCAGAATGTTGGAGCTGTATGGCAAAATTGTATGGCGGTACAATTTTATATAAGAATAATAATTTTATCGAAACGAATTTCCAGCAATCTAAATTATATGGAAAACTATTAGACCAAACAAACTTCTGCTCAAAGAATACGTGTGTGTAATAATTATTCTAAATAGGTTTTCGGACAAACGATACTTCTGCTATAAGACATTTTTGTGTTGCAAATTTATACCAAAACTGTCATTGCACTAATAAAAAAAGTCGAACCGTTTTCGGAGTAATGAAATTTGGCAAAAATAAATTCGAGTTGGTGATAGGTTACCTGCGTACAGAATGTTTAATATACTGTATTATTTATAATTAATCGTTCAATAAAATTTCTCACACCATGCTCAATAAATGGCGGTCGATAACTTTGAACACTTCCTAATTAATGTATTTACATAAACTCTTCAAAAATTTTAATATGAAAAAAGAAAATTCTCAGCTATACATATATATAGCAAAGAAAATGCTCAAAATTGTTATATCTGTAGCAGTACAACCTGTACATTCACTTTCGATAAGTTGCATGCAGATGTTTTTGTTTACATTGACCGTTAACATAATTTTGAAGCTACCTGTACACACTCACCTAGAAGATACCAGTTCACTAAAGTTTTCAGTATGTTGTGTATATTATAAATTCCTCTTGGCCCTTATTATGTGTCTTCCTCCTCCTCTTCCATATCAATCACTTCGTCGTCGGCTTTAGTCAGACATGAAAAATGTTTCGCATCTTTATTCAATTTTAACTTAGGATATATTATTTTTGGTGGTTTTATTGTCTTCGGTGGTTTTACTGTCTTTGGCAGTTTCTGCTTTATTGGCCGACGCCATAACTGCCGCTTTGAAGATAATCCTTTTTTAGACCTCTCTTCTGCTTCTTTTTTCTCTTTTTCTAACTTCAATGCTTGTCTTGCCTGCGCTCGTTTTTCTGCTTCCGCCGCCTGTACCTTTTTGGCTTCCGCTTTAAAGGTTTGTTTTAAATATTTTTCCTTTTCTTTTCTCCGTGCATTTTCTAATGCTTCTTGTGATTTCAATTGGTTTCTTTCTGATGTTTCCTTCATCTTTAGAAACATTTTATGACCTTCAACATCTTCTTTATATTTTTTTTTAACTTCTTGTGCAGTTGGGAGATCACCACAAACGCAAACAAGACCTGGAAAGTAGGTTAATTTTAGGTGAAGATGAAACTAATATCAAATTAGGACCCGATTGTCACGATTATCAACGCAAGTACAATCGATGCCCAAGGGGCGCCACGCAGACGTGTGTCTTGTGATGGATAGAGGCAACCGGCAACTACAAGCGAATATTCTATTTTATAGTCTTTAATGTATATTATTATAATACATGTAAAAAATTTACGTGGACACTAGGTCCGCGGGCAACAGATGGTATTACATATTTTTGGAGATATAGTTAATGAACCAGAATGCCACTACAAAAAAAAAGTACAGTCAGCGCCGGTACCGCAATTATAGATTCCCGGTACTCCCGGTCATAGCAAGAAACTTCCTGCTTGAGCTATGAGTAATATATTTTCCATTTAATTACGGAAAATAGTTTCGCTTGTTTTTTTTATATATTGTTAATATTATGATATGATTTATAGATATTTTGAAGACTGTTAATAATAGGTAATGCCACAATAATGCTACTTATAATTATTACTTAAGAACAAGGTGATTTTACGATATTATGTTAAGTTAAATTATATATTTACATATTTTGAATAAAAACTGTTCGTTTGATCCGAGCATAGGTTTCCAACCTTTTATGGACTACCGCCCAATTAGAAAGGGAAAAAATCCAACGCCCCCTTTGACATAATACTTAATTATACCATTTTTACACGCCAGTCTATTATCTATTAATAATCACAAATTTAAAAAAGTCTCTCTTTCTCTCTCCCTTTCTCTCTCTCCCTTTCTCTCTCTCTCTCCCTCTCTCTCTCTCTCTCTCTCTCATGTTGTGAAAAAAAAGCATTTAATTCAAACCAATTTTGACCAATGCAAGGGTCAGTGGAGAGGAAATGCAGTCTTGTCGAGAGTTCATGGTTAGCCGTTTGGATTTGACACTCCAACCAGTTTCCGATTAGGGCGATGCCAATTTTGTGAAATTTAACGCTACCAAAATGCAGGCGTGTCTATTCTTCGGAGTCCTTTTGAGCTGACTCCGACTTTTCGCGATATATCCATACCGATAGCCGATAGAGAGATAGAGCAGCTACTTGGAATGGACCCGTCGCGACGGGCACGACGCGTCGTCCAATTTGAACTTCGGCAGATACATTGAATCCATGGCCAAAAATGCAGCAAGGAAGCTTGGCATCCTTTCCAGGGTGAGGCGTTACTTTACACCGAGACAGTTGCTTCAGCTGCACCAAGCACAAGTTCGGTCGTGTATCGACATTGGAATAGCTCTGCTACATATCAACTGGCCACTTTGGATTCAATTGACAATCATGCCAAAAGGCTTATAGGTGACTCGAAATTAATGGAGGCGAAGCTGAAAAGCCTTGAACACCGCTGTAATGTTGCCTGCTTATCAGTATTTTACAGGATATATCACGGAGAGTGTGCGATGGAATTACACGATTTAATTCCACCTTTCCCTTTCCATCACCGGGAGACTAGGCGTAGGCTTAGGTTAAAGACCATACAAAGTGTTAGACCAAAATTATGAGTTAACCAACAAATGCAAGACAATACACAAAGCTGAACCCTTACTGGGGCACTATACAAACGCATAAACAAGACTATTAATCAAAATTAGTAAAAAAAAAATATTTATTTTTTTTTAATAAAGAAACAAAATTCAATAGGAAACATAAAAATCAATGAGTTGTTTGAGCCTGGTGGAGGTTTAACAATTTGTTAATGTCGGTTTCAATTTAACATCAGTCGTAAATTAACACGCTCAGTGATCTGCAGACTATTCCTTTTCTTAGACGGTAAATTAGCTATTGCACTGAACCCACACTCAACCAAATACGATAAAGGAAACGCAATGAAACATTTCTGTACTATTTCCTACACCCAGGTCGGAGAGCTGATATTGATTTTCGGAGCCAGAACATATACATTACTGACCGAAAGACAATTCACATATAGACAACACATGTCCACTCCAACAGCAGCATATAAAACAATTGACTGTATCACCACAGGCATCGATGCCAAGTGTAAAATAGCTGGCATATTCTGCGACTTGTCCAAAGCTTTTGACGTCATAAGTCATGACCTACTTATAAAAAAGCTAATGTGCTACGGTCTGCGAGGACGTGGTAGTGACCTACTGCGATCGTTTTTAGAAAACCAAACACAAACGGTTGAAGTAATTTCGGGTGGAAAAAGGATGAGGTTGGAGCCTGGCAGTGTGACGGTTGGGAATCTGCGCTAGGGAATACCCTTGTTATGATCTTTGATCCATTTTTCTCATAATTCCGCACCAAAATTTGAAAAAGAATTTTACTTGATTTTTTTTTATTTATTTACCTTAAATCCTTAAATGCGAGTGTAAACGAGTTGAAGACTGAGGTTCAGAATACGATTTGTAACACAATTCATCATAACACGTTACTAAAAGTTACTCAAAATGAATTCGTTAAAAGATTAAATTTGTGTATCCAAGAAAATGGAAGTCATCAACACAACTTCGAGCAAGTAGTTAGTTAGATTACCATTTTTTTCGTTTTATTAAAATACGTTAAGATTTCATGGTTTTTTTTTTTCATTTAATTATCCAATTTTGTGAGAGAGATTTTATTCTTATAATTAACCCTATCGATCGATGCAATAAAAGTGCAAAATGCATTTTTTTCAGATTAAAGCGGGTTCGATTCCCGCGTGTTGCTATAATTTTCGAAAATCTATGAATGCAGTTTTATTTGTTTTAGAAAATAAAGGAATGTTTCCTTTAAGTAAAAATTTCTATCTCCAGTATTTAGAGTACTTTCCCTACAGGTGGCATTGCAAATTTCCACCCTGTATAATTATTTCTTCATTATTTTGTAAACTGACACTCACTTTTCGAAGAGTAGTATAAAATAACATGTAATTGTATGAAATTTGTAACGTTGAGACAAATAAACTAAACTAAACTATCTCTTGAGAAAAAAACGTGCATGGTATTAAATATGGATTCTCCCCTTGTATCGGTTTCCAAATTTTTTGCAAATAATAATTCTCGACAATTTTTTCTTCTTTTATGAATCGGACATAAGCCAAGAGTAGTGCTTCGTTATTTATTAAAGTTGATTTATCGGATTGAATGAAGAATTTGGAAGCTTTTAAGTAATCATACAATGATAGTTCAACGTCTTCAGACAATTTATCTATTCTTCTTTGCAATGTCTTGTTATTCGAAGGATTTTTTTAATGATATCTGATGGCGTCTTATGATGAAGGACAGTTTCGATTACCTCTTTGACTGCCGGCATAATTAATTCCTCACCAATTGTGTGTGGTTTTCCCGCTTTTGCGATTAATAATGAAATATTATATGAAGCTCGTAGTCCATCATCTTCTTATTTAGAACACGATGCAAAAAGGTTTGATATAGTTGGCTGTTTTAAATATTTCTTTTCAAGTCCTTGATAATAGGATAAATTTTTATCCTTTTTATCAGCATGTATTTTATTCAAATGCTCTTGGAGCCCAGAAGGCTCCATGGCTCCATTTGAAAAAACTTTTTGGCAAATTAAACACATAGGTAATAATTGGTTTGTTGGAGATTGTGTAAATTCATATTCCAAATACTCAATATTATATTGCCGATATTTCGTCTTAGTTTCAGACATTTTGAAATTCACAATTTGTTACGATTTCAATACATTAACTTTTCAACCGATTTATAGAAAGTTATAAAACTAATGCCTGTAATAATTTCTTTACTTTATCAGTCACGCACGAGTATGGATCATCAATGACGAATCACACAAAACAATAAAACATTAGAAGAGCTATCCCTGCCTTTTAAAGATTTGATTTCAAGCACGCAACAACTTGTATGCTTTTGTTTATTTGCGGTGCCCCGGTACACTTGCACTGCAAACAGGTTGTTACAAGTATCCGTATTTTTACCGAAACATGCTTGATTGCGTAAATCACGTCTTTGCTTAAAAAACTTGCATAGACTTGTTACCGACACTCCTAAACCGAGTCAATAAGTTTATACTTAATGCGTATTTAAATGTTTTAATGTTTATTTATGCCATAGTAATAAGATAGGCATTTTAGCCTGCTAGGTAAAATGTTTTTTCATGAAAATGGAGGTATTTCATAACGCCCCCCATGTGCCTTTGGACCGGCTACCACCCCCACGAAAAGCTCTAGCGCCCGCTAGGAGGCGGTACCCGTTGGGAACCTATGAATTAGAGAATGAAGTTTTTCTTTATTATTTCGGCTATTATTATTATGTAAGTTATTGAATAAATCATTTCAAGAAATACCGGGAATACCGGACGTACCGGTACTGAGTTGAGCCCAGCACCAAAAATCAAAATATTAAGAAACGGACCTGCTCTACAAGCCCAAGCCACGACGCATGTTATAAAAAATATTTAAAAAAGAATCCAACAATACGGTAGAATAATTTTTAAATCGGCGATAAAATTTAAACTATTGCATAACGTAATTTTATTCTATTTGAAATAGTTTGTGACCAAAATCGGGAGATTATAATACAACTTACCAGTTTCCACATCACATGATTTTAACCTACAATGTCTTCTATAATAGGCATCAAGGATTTTATACACGAGTATTCCCGAAAGTACTAACGCAACTTTATCCATCCACAGCAACTCCAGCCACACTAGCCACGCACGTAAAGTAGGAAGAAAAGATTGGTCGCCTGACACTGTAATAATGGTTTAACAGTATAATTATAATAATAATAATCATTTATTTCCAATCACAACGGTTTTCATCTTATAATAGGTACATAATATAAAGGTTGAAATAACAACGTGTTTGACCATTGTGAGAGAGCGGCACCTGTACTAGGATACCCTGTGTTACAGTGTTCCGACTAGAAATATATAATAACTATTAATATTTAATAACTAAAATAATAAAAAGAAAAGAAGAGATAACAGAGTTGTCAGAAAGCTAAATCAGTACAATACGTATTTGCAAGTACATGGACCACAAATTGTGTGTGTGTGTGTGTGTGTGTGTATGTGTATGTGTATGTGTATGTGTATGTGTATGTGTATGTGT
>NW_020653731.1:6333073-6358500 GCF_003589595.1 Hyposmocoma kahamanoa
TGTATGTGTATGTGTATGTGTATGTGTATGTGTATGTGTATGTGTATTTGTATGTGTGTGTGTGTGTGTGTGTGTGTGTGTGTGTGTGTGTGTGTGTGTGTGTGTGTGTGTGTGCGCGCGTGGGTGAATTATTTAGTATAATTTTCTTTTCGATTTAGTATCGAGTGTTATTAAAAATATTTCTTCTGAGACGTGTTAGTCCTATGACATTAAAATTACAAATCAAGTAATTTATTGTATTTTTATTTCGATATTTTATCAAATATAATTTTTGTGTCTTCAATATTCACAGCGCGGTATCGCGCAAACTCTCGATAGCTCCTTGTGAAAGAGTTCGTCCAGGGAAGTGCTGCCATCTTACCTATTTCTGCCGCCAAGCAGTAATGTGAGCATTACTGCGTTCCAGTTTTGAAGGGTTAAAGTGCTGATGAAATTACAGGTCACAAGTCCCAAGTGGAGCTTGTGAACTTATGTCACAGAGTGACGGGTGCAAAGGCGACGTGCCACCGCATCTACTATGGACAGGCGTGTCGCTTACCACCAGGTGCACAACTTGTTTGTCTCGTCACTGAGTATCATAAAAACACAAAAACGCCATACACCCTAGCATATTAACCAGAACAAACAAAAACCAAGAATATAAAATTGTAACGTTCAACATCGACGTAGCCTTACTGAACACCTATATTAAAAAAAAATCGAAACTATATAAATTGCATTTTTGTGTTCGCCGAGTAGCAAATTAATTGCAAATGTATTCAAATGTATACTTACAAAGAGCAACCCCTAGAGTTTTTTTCTCATTCTTCTCAGGGGAATCTGCCTTACGAATGAGCAATAGAGTTTAATCAGTATGGCGACTTCAAATGTAATTTGCTTACCTATGAAATAAAGCTTATTTGACTTTGTCTTTGACTGACTTTGAATTCAGTTTATGCTGTGCAGACACCAATTGGTTTTGCACAACATTGATTCTCAGCCCGAACCTCCTAGCAGGAGCTTCTAAGGTCTCAAGATAGCATAAACTAGAAGTATCTATGAGGAGCGTAAAAGGACAAAAGAAACAATAAAAATAATAACTTATTTACAAAATTAATTAGATTTTAAAGAGATTTCAAATTAGACCTGAAATAAAAAAGTAAAATTAACGACCAATATTTTTGAAAAAACACTGCATTATTTTAGGGTTCTTAGTAATATTCCTCTAAGTATGTCGTGTGTGTATTAATGGCAATTTTTGGTAAAAGTGCACCGGCACGATCTAGGTTCTCGCCTCTCTGCTAGTGGATAAACACCTTTACTCATAGGAGTACCATAGTAATGGAATAAACGCCGAATAAACTACAACTACAGGGAACTATTACAGGGAATCTCCCAGTTTGAAACTAGGTAATTAGTGTAGATGTCTGGCACACATTATTTCTCAGAATATACACTGTTCTGAACTTTGTTCCATTATCAATAAATACTCCTTTTTTTACTAATTGGCGGTGATCTTTTTAATATTTAACCAGTTTTTGCGTGAGCAAATAGCTTTCCCATTAAATTTTCAGTTTGAAATAAATATTCTTTATTGCACCAAAAATACAAAGAAATATAAACTATAGAGATGGTGAGGTTTCAATCGCAAAGATCTAAGGGGCACCGCCACGGTATCCGTCACGCTGACACATAAATTGACAAGTCCCATATGCCTGTAATTTTACCAGCACCCTTAACTTTCAAGACTGGAGCGCAATAATACTCACATTACTGCTTGGCGGCAGTAATAAGTAAGGTAAGGAACTCTTTCCCAAGGAACTCTATTGCCACTAAAATACATATGTATATGTATAAACAAGTGATAATATGTTAGAAAGAATAAACAAAATATAATCTTATATTATTGCTCGTCATGTAACCACAAAGATCAATGATGAAAAGGGGAATTAGCATAATTTAGAGTTGATTTATTTGTCAGTTTTGTGAATTGTCTTTCGTAGACAAGGATATAGGGAAACACGACATTGTACTGTCATATTCTTCAATTTACTTTTGAAACTGAGTCCCATGGTCTCAAAGATAAATGCACTTTGGTTGGCATTACCTGTATATAGAATCTTATGCATATTTCAATTAAATGTGTTTTGCTTGATTGTTCCAATCCATGAATCAGGTATTGCTATCTTATAAAGTCTGTGAATTAAATTCAATATAATAATTGTTTGTAAAAACAAATATAAAAAAATACAAATTGTACAAAATAACTTTTTACTTAAACTACTACGTCTCAGTGACATCGAATGTTGTCATTTTTTTAATTCTTTCCAAAAGGCAAAGGGTTAAAACCATACAGCTTTGCTGAATTTTTCCTTTGTTAGTTTTAAATAAATAGGCACACGCGAAATCTTCAGTTCATTACTTATTTTATAGGCATTAAGCCTCGTTTTCGGTGGGTCACCATATCAGAGTGGGATCTATTCAGGTTATGGCTTAGAGGATGGAAAAAAATAAAGGGTTATAGAGTTCCAAAGCTCCTTGTACAGTTCGTATGTATTTAAGCTTCTTGTAGTTCCTTAGAGGATGAAAAAAAAAAGAGTTCCGATTCCGAGAATAAGTCAAATCAATATAAATGTCAATTATGTTCGCGGAATTATCAAAGAGATTGTTGTTGTAATCTTTTTCTTCCTTACGGAAAGGCAAGGAAAATATTTACTCACTGAAGTCGTAACTTCGTAAGAACTCATTAAAATACCACAAGATTGCAGAGGCTGTATTGTGGAACCTTAGCTTACCCATACACAAGGGTGAAACTTTATTTTAAAAAACCCCATACAAAACAGTGTATTTCAAAAGTTTTATAAATTCACCATCTGTAAACTAACGGTAACGCAAACACTCATAGCCTCGCACACTAGGGAAACCCCGCGAGTGCCACGAATACACACATAAACAACCACAAATTACACCCAAACTCACGAGAGAAATGAATGTAGGCCACACAAATATTTTTCCCGGCCCGAGAATCGGACCCGGGAACTCTGCGTGGCAGAACAGCATCGTGACCTTTCGGCCACGGAGGCAGTTAATAGTTCTATATCTCGCGTTGTGATACTTTTAACGCATTTGATGGAGGTATAAAATCTATTGTGGATTAGAAAACCAATGCCTCCGTATGACGAATCATCGTACCCTTTATGATAAAGCATATGACCACAAGATAGTCTGGTAAGATCTTCACCATTCCGTCTCTCTTCAGCCAAGCCAACAATGTCCCACTTAATAGTTTCTAATTCTTACATTAATTCAACTAGCCTATCGTCGTCTTTCAAAGTCCGTGTATTAAACGTAGCCAGGGTCAATAGGTTTTTTCAGCTGGATCTCTGCCGGAGATTCTTCGCACCTTCTGCCCCGCCGGAACCGGAGCCGCTGCCAGAACTCGGAAGAACGGGGCCGCCGGGAACTGAGAGCCGTTTGTTTTGGGCGTCTCATCTTAAAAGAGGGGGTTTAGCCATAAAACACCACTCTGGCCAGTGCATCTTGGTGAGTCGCCAGAGCCTAATTTGTTATCTAGCAGGGTGCACCACGTGCAGGTTAGGTTGGCTTGGAGGTCAAGATGTTGGGGCCCCCCTTACACCCCATAACACACACACACACACATACACAAAATACAATCATAACTTCAGTGCCACAACCACATTGCCATCTGCAGAGTGGAAGCCTGGTGACCTGTAATACAGGTTTCTCTATACCTATCTCGGCCACCAGTCTCTCACAAAACAGTTTTGATCAATCTTTGTTTTGTAATATATTAACCTTAAGGCCCCTTCTCTTAAACCTGTTTTGTGATTGATAAATAAAGCACCATTTCACTTCACAATCGAATTGAGAACCTCCTCTTTTTTTAAGTCGGTTGAATATTGGTAATCAAGATGTACGTGTTCAAAAGAGCCCCGCACTCACAAATATCACTCTAATTATGACGCAGGGTTTGCCCCAAGGCCGTAACGAGACATAACAGTGCGTTGTATCATTGCACCGAGGTAGATTATTTTCCCTTCCATTGACCGGAGTTTTCGGAGCTACCCAGATTGCTCAAATGTAGAGCCACCATGGCCGCGTCATCATGTTAAAAAGGGAACAGGAAATAAACAACTGGGGTGTCTTTCTCACTATGCTAAAAAGTCCCCCTGCATTCTATTCACATGCAGATTCTAACAATGAAAAACCAGACGGAAAAGGGGGAAAGTTTCAAAGTGTTTGTTCGCAACAAACTTTATTTTTATCACCACCTGCAGCCGGATAATAAAACGGACTTCTAAACTGTTGTTATGTCAGAGAGTTTCGCGAATTATTACTTGAAACAACCTGCTTCAATAATATTATACAGCAACCATAGGAAGTAGACGAATTGAGCGTTTTGAATTGTAGTGGTTGCCCAATTGCTAGTGGTAATTTTAATACGTCATAAGTTAATAAATTTATGACGTATTAAAAATTCGGTATTAAAATCACTGAATAACAGAATTTTATTCATTAGATTTTAATAACAAGTGTTTATGGATCTTTTATAGCCCAGTGAAAAAACAGTTGCTTCGATGAAGATGTCGACTATTGGAAACCCTGTACCTTTAATTTGTACTAGAACTTTCAGTCTCCGAAACTCAGTGCCGTCTCGAAAATCCTGAGAAAAACGCGTCTTTCGAGACTGTTTCAAAAGTAGGTTTCTTATTTATAGGCTGATGAAATGGCAGTCAAAACATAATATTTTTATTAAAGTCTTCGTTAACTGAATTATCTTTTTTACGATTATTAATTTTTTTTTTATCATTTCAAATGCAGATGGCCAGTATCTCTACAGCTTACAGATATACTCGTACTACGCTCCACTCTAGTGTTGACACGTCCATATGATCAGAATAAAAAATGACTAATGGTAATGGTAAATTAAATAATTAAAAAGCATTACAAATCTAACAAATCTGAAAACTTTAGTATTAAGTTCGAAAACGCGACAAAGCGGCCGAGACTCTCGAAATTTTCGAGATGCTCAGCCTATTTTAGATTGTCCAGAAGTTTATATAGAAAAAGTCCATCCAGACAAGTACTTCCACCTTACCTAATTCTGGCGTCAAGCAATAATGTGAGCATTATCGTTCGGTTTTGAAGGGTAAGGCTGCTGGTGAACATACAGGCACATAGGACTTGTCAACTTATGTCTCAAGGTGACGGACGCAGTGGCAATGCCCCTCGGATCTTAGCGATTTAAAACTCTGAGCGGTACTGCAATTGTGGACATGCGCGTCGCTTACCGCCACGTGCACGACTTGTTCGTCCTGTCTCTTAGAAATCCCAATCACCTAGTGTCAACTTTATGAAACAAATTTTACTAAACGGGCCTATCTAGTTTTATTTTATTTATTTCATAGAAACAAGGCATATAAGAGAACATAATACAATTTCCCACCAAAACTGCGAAAGCAGTTTGTTAGCGAGGTTACACTCACTATCACAAAACCAGTGTAGAATTTACTAAATTTATATGCTTTGAAGAAGTACACATTTTAATTTTTTCGTCAATTTAGTTAATAATTCTATGCCTCTCAAAAAATCGAATTTATTAAATATAATGTGCAAGAGATGTCTATTTGTTCTTTTACCATAATAGTTATTTACTCTTGGACATACATATTTATTTTCACGGGCTCGCCTAGTATTATACTTGTTCGTTACATTAATTTTAAATTCAATTGTATAACAGTTTTCAATAGCGGCTAAATATTGAACTTTTGCTTTTTGCTTCCCTTACAACTATACTTGGTTTTACGACTTACTAAATATTTCAAAAATTTTATTTGTAGGATTTTTACGTCGCTGAGGTATGCTTCAAAGGTTCGGCCATAACAACTCAGCCCATAACTCAGCAAAGAATCAACCGATGCGTAATACACTATACGTAGACTACGTTTACCTAACAGCGATTTGAAGTAATAATATTTGTTAACAGTATTCTATGCTTCGAACATACCTTACCGACCTGCCTTTTCCAGTTGAATCTATTATCAACATGCAGATCTAAGTATTTAAACGTTATTTAACGTAATTTAAAAGCCTTTATTCTCATAAGGACAGATTCTCAATAGGACGGATTCTCAAGAAGACGGATTCTCATGAAGACAGATTCTCAAAAAACCGGAAATTGTACAGGTGCACGCAAAAGTATTTGAAATACGCCTCGGTAACATAAGTTTAACGTATGTCTGCATGTTCCTTGCGCGTTGGTTACTTTTTGTATGGGCCTTTAAATAGTACTTTTTTTTGTCGTCGTGGCGATAATTGAGGATGCCTATCATTGAGGGATGCCTATTTCTAGCAGTGGACGTCTTTCGGCTGAAGTGATACTGATGATGATATCACAATATTTGGTCAAAATGTCAATCCACTGTTCACAGGGTGTTAACAAACCGATACATCATAAATGGTTAATTTGTGCATTTATGATGCACGTGATCATTTTTTAAATTTATTTGAAATTATTAATTTATCCTTTTTTTCACAATACATAACATATAACGCATTATGGTGTGTCGGTTTGTTTCATCATCATCACACAGCCTGTATACGTCCCACTGCAGGGCACAGGCCTATGTATGGACCGTGGGTATCCATACACGATGCTTGTTGTTGACTCCCGGGGAATAGTGGATTGAAACAGCAGAGTAGGTATATGAGTAAATTGCAGTGGAAAGTGTAATCTCCTTGCTGTATAATTTGTTTTGTTACTGGTGATTTGATAAAACTAATTATTAAACATGTCATTGATTTGACATTGTCATGAAATATCTTGAATGTAAGCTAATTTTCCTATCTCTATGTAAAATCATTGATTTTTTTTTCAAAAATGGATAAAGCGGGCCCTAGTTCTGGAAAAATTAACATCGTGATAATTGAAGGAAATAAAGGTACGACTCAGTTTATGAGCTGTTAATTTTTATGAATATTCATTTACTGTGTCAGGACAGTTTTCCTATCGTCTCTGTTCCGTTTGGAGCTGTACAACATGTATTGATGGATAGAACTGGGGAGTAGTTCAGTTGTGATAGATCGGTTGACCGGACCATACCATACCTAAACTTTCATGTGGTAGTACAGTTAACCGGACAGACGATAATTCTTAGTGACCATGGGTACAGTCAAATCTATAGACAACCAAAAGTTTAGCTGTGGTCCTGTCAACCGGTATATCACGACTGAACCACGGAAAAGAAGCACCGAATGAAGTTTTTTACTTATTGTTATAGGTAAAGGCCGGTTATCGAATCAAGGAATGGTGCTTCTGCACGCTAATTTTGTTAAAACAAATATGTGTGGTACAACTAATTGGCGATGCGTCAATAAAAACATTTGTAGCACTTCCATAACATTAACAGCTGGTAATAAAGAAATTGTGAAAGAAGCTAAACATGTATGTTTACCAGATTATGAACGTAACAAAATTGATTTCACAATGTCATTAGCCAAACAAGAGGTTTGTCTTAATATGGCGCCTATACCTGAAATTTTTGAGAAACACTATTACAAACTTCATAAACAGGATTCTGATCATACATTTGGTCAGGGCGAAATGCTTTCCCCAGAGGAATTACCTACATTCAGTTCAAAAAAGGATACGCTGTATCGGGCACGCTATAAATTTTTAAATGTAAAAAAAAGTAAATTTTTGCGACCCCAAGATGTGCAGTTGCCAGACAGTTTAGTAAGTGATTTCTTTTTGTATGACGATGGTGTTGAAGAGAAGATTATAATTTTTGGTACTCGACTGGCAAAAGCAACATTGAAAACAGTTGATATTGTGTACGTTGATGGAACGTTTAGATGTTGCCCGATTCCTTTCTATCAGCTGTTTTCTGTACAATGCTGACATTACGCATGAATCAGGAACTGTGTGCTTTGTGCCATTGTTGTTCGCTTTGTTGCCCAACAAAAGCCAAACTACATACGAGAGACTTTTCAAAATTTTAAAATATCAATTTTTTATGAATATCAGCACTTTCAAATGTGACTACGAACTGGCTATTATCCAAGCGATAAAGGCAATATATCCTGACATTGTAGTAAAGGGTTGCTACTATCATTTTACAAACGCAGTTTGGAAAAAGTCGAAATCGATTAATTTTAGTTCATCCAACGAGGGTCGTAAATGTACTCAGCTCTTTTCCTTATTAGCACTGTTGCCAGCGTCCCTTATACCGGAGGCGTATCTGACATTATGTGAATTAGCTCCTAATACTGAAGAAAGTACACAATTCCAAAATTATTTCTCGAAGCAATGGATCAATCTTATTACGAGAGAAGTTTTCAGTTGTTTTGGCGAGAAATTTCGAACGACAAACGCAATCGAAGGGTGGCATAAAAGAATTAATTCTAGAATTCCTAAAAGGCCATCGATGCTTTATTTCATCATGCTTTTGAAGAAGGAAGCAAAACTGTCGGACATAAAAATTGTCAGAGGGTCCTTTTATTGTGCGGGAAAAAGAAGGAGAAAAAGTGACATTTTAGTTGACAGAAAAATTGAACAGATTGTATCTGAATGTGTACGGAGTGAAATATCGGTCTTTGAGTGTTTGCAACGCCTTGCGATACTAAGACGTTTTGACGACGACAATTGACAAGTTATTAAAATAATTTTATCTCTATTTTTTTCTCTTTTTCTCCTTACGTGTACTGCTGTTCTTTTGAGAATCTGTCTTCATGAGAATCCGTCTTCTTGAGAATCCGTCCTATTGAGAATCTGTCCTTATGAGAATAATGGTTTAAAAGTTCATTTGAATTCGTGTTGATAATTTACTCTACCATTTGAGAATTCAAAGAACGTCCTGCTATGAGAATAGGTAATGATTGATGAGACCAGGTATGATTGTCTGGCACATTATCGTTATCAGTATAGTTCTCAAAATTACACAACATTTTAAGAGTTCACATTCAACTTCTCAACAACCTGTAAGACGCAGGTTAAGATGTATTCTTCAGTTTTATACCGTTGCACATAAAATCCTACAAAATCTCATCAATGTTTGAACATAAAAGCCATTTGTTTCATTGCAACTGATTTCTCATGAATAAAACAAACAGCCTCTGTGTCAAATTGAGAGGAATCAGCGAAATTAGGGAAACAGCGATGTCAGTGTTACATTATTTATATTGTCATGGCGATCGTGGTTTTGGGTTTTATACCGTCTATTTTTGTTTAACAGTATAGGATATTAGTATATTAGTAACTGCGATATTATAGTGTCTGCGAAAGTAGTGTCTGCGAAATGGTGGTATCTTCTAGGCGAGCTTGATTCATCGTTGCTTTGTCTTGGCTTAACGTTAAATATTGTATGTGTATGTAATACTTATGTAGGTGTTGATATCTTTTTTATTTTTTTATTTAAATGCTAAGTTAATTATTCATATTATACTCTCCCTACGTTTTACTTGCACAGTGTTGCCCGGTTATGATCTTTAGTCTCAGTGCCTTGGAGATATCTTTTAGAGATAAGTCCACCTTTGCTCACTAAAAACGATAGGATGAGCAGTGGACTGAGCACTAGCAGGCAGCGGCGGAGGAAAAACACTTATTTTGATGAAAATTTTATAATAAATTCAACACACATTACACACTGAACACACTTCACAGCGAATCAAAAAAAACAATGAAACAAAAATGTAATTCAAAATACAAAAAAACAAAACAAAATCCAAGTATAAAAATTACATAAAAAAGAAGTAAAAAAGATCTATGTGTATGAAAAAGATCTGTCGCCAACACTCACCTCTTCTGTAATATTTTTTTCTGATGTATTTATTTTTTTCGGTAATAAAGATATACATTTACAATCTTGATTGTAATCAAGAGTCATCATCGTCAACCCATTTATAGGTCTCACTGCTGGGCACGGGTCCTTTACGTCTCAACAAAAAAGGAAACTCAAAGGACAACTTATTAAGTCGAATGTACGACGTTGAAAACTTATGTAATCGTTCTGTAGGCTCTATATGCCGCTGCCGTGTAACAAAGAGCTCAAAGTACATCTTTTGAAGAATCGCACTTTGACATTTGACAAAGCGCCCTTTGAAGACGGCCTGTCTCGACGGCACGCCGACCAAGATTATAAAATATATTTTATAATTTATTTTTATAAGTTTTCACCTAGGCAAGGGTAGGCAAAGATTCCATCCTACAGCCTCTTCATTATATTATTAGAATATTTCTTAGTTATGGTGGAAATGGCAACAACCGCCTGCTCTTACATATTTTTAATATTTTGCAATTTTAAACACCATCAAATTACTGAAGAAAAATACCATAGGACCCACAGACCACATAAATTCTTCCGTGATGGCACCTCTACCTACCAATGATAAATATTTTAAGGGAAGTAGATATGTCTTTAAATTTCAAATAACTTTTTGTTTTTAAACTTTTTAATAATATGTCAACAGTGATTAGTTTACTTGACAAATATAATCCTCAAGAAAGATTATGCTGTAGTATTCATACAAAAGCTGTTATATTTATTACAAAAAAATCTTAAACTAGACTGATTCTAAATCTTTATTAATGAACACCAAAATTCGATTAATTAACTAACTAGTAATCGACATTTACAAATAATAAACAGAAAAAAAAATTATTCAATGCGGTTACCGGAAAGTGCGCGAAACCGGTTCATCCCCTAGTTTGCCACCATTAGAAGTAGAGCTTTTTGCAAATTTAAATGGGATGAATACTGAAGACCCTCTTTCCAACAAAAAAAAAGAATCATCAAAATCGGTTCACAAGTTATCACAAGTTAGTTAGTAAAGTTATAATAGGTAGTATTATATTATAAGCCGGAGTTATCGCGTAAGATACATAAAATAATCTCAGTACAGAGTACTAAAAAAACCGACCTCAAAAGTACGTGGAATTACGTCTATTTGCTAAGTTTTATTGAAATATCCCCTAGTTCGCCACTATACAGGACTTGACACAGGAGATAATAAAAAACGGGTCTCACTACTCAAAGTATATTGAGTGAGAGAAACGCCTTGTATTGGAGAATAGCAAAATCAACCATGGAAATAATTGCTCCTTATAATAAAATTTAGGCGCTATTTTTGTAGTCGTCTTCGCCTTCGCCTTCGCCTTCGCCTTCGCCTTCTTCTTCTGCTTCTTCTTCTTCTTCTTCTGCACCTTCTTCTTCTTCTTCTTCTTCTTCCGATTTAGCTAGTAAATATTTAAGAAGGTACACTTATATTTATTGAGAAAAGCTTCTTTTCTTTTAAATGATATGACCCCATCGAAAACGATCGAAGTCAAGTTGAGGATCACACGCATTTTTACTAAAAAATTGACCAGTGAATTTCGATAGAATTCACTGAGAGGAGAATGTACAAAAACCTACACAGACTAATACATAAACAATTTTTTTTTAAATAAATTTACACGGCACATCCACATAGAGAGAATGGTCTAACGTTAGTCGCACTTAACACTTTTACCGCGTTAACCCCCATAATTATTGCCGGATGCACAGCATGTTCGTTACATAATCAATTAAGATCCATTGTTCAAGATTGTTCTACACCGTATGCTATATACTGTTACAGGCTCATACAACGTGTATCACATGCCATTGTTCTCTCGACAGAGATTGATATGTCCGTCCGGGTTGGCGCTTTAGCACGGGAGGAAATCGTTGCTTCAACCTATGTAGCACTAATAACCCAAATGCATTCTAGGTGGATTACCGCAACTGCGACTACACAATTGGAATGCAGTTTACAAGGTTGCTGGATAGGCGAGAATACATCGCGACAACAAGCTGCTAGGGCAGTCCATGTTAAAATATGTCGATTGTATAATAGCGGTGGCAGACTTTTTTAAATCTTGTGTTACAACATTATAAGTATTCTTTATTCTTCTTTATTGTAATATACATACAGTAACAGTAAATCTTATTATAATTGTAAACACTGTTTCGAATTCGAACTGGCAAACTGCACAATCCGTATATTAAAGGCACAAAGGTATAACTCCTTGTGAAAGAGTTCGTCCAGGGAAGTACCACCTTACTTATATCTGCCGCCTAACAGGCGTTCTAAACTGCGTTCCGGTTTGGAAGACTCGTGAAATTACAGGTACATGGGACTTGTCAACTTATGTCTCAGGGTGAGGGGCACAGCGGCAGTGCTCCTAAGATTTTTGCGATTTAAAGCTCTGACTAACTACACCTGTTATGGAAAGGCATGTCACTTACCACCAGGTCCTGTCACTTGGTACTATAAAAATACCAAGTGGAACGCGCGATATAAGTGGTACGACTGCACGACTACTGTATTAGCTGTAACCAATTGTTGTGATGTAGTCACGTCTAGTCGTGCTTTTCGACATATTCCAACTGCTATTTCGAAACCGAGCTCTCTACGGAAACTTCTAAAGCATCCAATCGGCATTGGCGTTTAAAGGTCGTTTGTTGGCTCCTTGGGCTCAACCACAATAAAACACACACGCACAAATCAGTTCTTATTACGAACATCCTTTATCTACTATACTACATTATAATTCATTCATTATTTTCTAATTTGTATGAACAATATCCATTGTTGTGGCTAAACGTATTGTACACTTATTTCTTACGGAAATAAAAGTATGGAATACAGGATCAACCTTGTTCTATATATTAGTATTAACTGATGTATATAATCAACATCTTTGTGGAGATAACAATGTATAAAATGATTATTATAAAGATAAAGACGCTCATTTTTTAGATTTTTTTAGATGTTGTTTCGTCTAATGCTTTTTTATATGTAACTGTATTGTTATTATTAATAATACAAAGATCGAACACTTAGAAAAAATCCTTCTATCCGATCTCTGGCCGGCTGGTAGCTGTAAAGTTACCTAACTAGGTGACGAAATACTTTCATAGATTTCTCAAGCACATAGAGAAATTCGTGAGGTCCGCTGGTTCGTTCCGTGGCTTAGATGGCACAGCATCTGCCACGGTTTGCTAGAAGACGTCAGTTCGAATCCAGCCGGATCGAAAGCATTATTTCTAAGTGTTTCGATCTTTGTATTAATAATTATAACGAACTAGTGAGTAATTTCACAAAAAATAATTGAATTATAATAATAATTCAATACAAATTTAAATGTCATAATTATTCTTATTTTAAAAACAAACAAGACAATTTGTTACTGCCTACGAATAACGTCCTAAGGTAAATTAAATAATCACTAATATTTATATGGCAAGAACTATTCAATATTGATCAACATATACAGTGCTAAAATGCATGATGACTTTTTTTAAAGATTTTTCTTATTCAGTGTCTGTCGCTCTTAAATCACAGAACCCATTAAATTGATGAGGATTCTAAGCCAGACCTTAGCTTGAAAAACTTCCCTCGCTCAGCGAATGATTACTTGTAGGAAATTGTGTTTACCGGAATCGAAACGGAATTATTAATTCGGAAAAATTCTTGTAATAAAGACATCGGTAAGTATGTGATCATATTTTTTCTTTTTTTAAAAGCGTCGATAGTGCTGTTATGTCTTTAAAATTCTCTCCTGAAAAGTTGTCATTTTGCAAATGTGGCCTTATTACACCGAGGGTGCCAATTTTAGTGTTTTTTTATTAAATGACAAAATAACTTTTTAATGAACTGACTAGGAATGAATCTCTACAATTCTCCAACCATACACATTTGCACCAATCATTTCTAAAATCCCTTGAACTGCTTACAGAAATAATTCTTTACAAATCTCTTCAGTTACCCGAGTTCTGTATAGTACTTAAACTTTTAAAAAATGTTGATAAGTAATAGCAGAAACACTGAACTGGAATCTTTCGTTTACTGCGGTCGGCAGATATTCATGATATTCTGTGCGATTTGAAGATACTTCAAACTTTTAATAGCAGTAGAATTGTGGAAGAGTCCATCCAGGAAAAAATGTCTTCGTAGCTATTTCTGCTGCCAAACTGTAATGGGAGCATAAAAACGTTTCAGCACTAGTTTTTCCTTTTATGAATACATTTTTTTTTTTTTATTGCGACACGGCAAAATGACTGCACCGCGCCTGATGGAAAGTGCGAATACAGTCCAGAGATGAGAGTAACGGATGGAAAACACAAATATCTTCACTCCGTCACTATCATTTTGCCGGTCTGGCGTGGTCAAGCAGAGCTTCATTTCGCGTGGGTTTATCAACAACAGACAGAAATCCTAGTTCAGACATCATGCATAGGTATTCAGTGGTATCAGTTGAACGATTTGTAGTATCCAGTATATTTATGTTCATGACACCAGTGAGTACAAAAATCGGATTTTTATCGAGTGTCACAATTTCGTCATGGAGTGAATTTGTAAAGAGATCAATATTCTTAAACAATGGAGACCTATAAATAGCTAAAACCGTGACATAACCTTTTATAACGATAGCTAAACAGTTGGATTCGTTTATGTCCGGTTCGATGTACTGTGGCAATAGGGTTTCTTTTACATAAGTAATAACACCACCAGCTTTGTTGATGAACTTTGTGGTATTAAATCGAGAGTAACCTTCTAATTGACCAATTGTTGAAGTTTCGTTTATCCAATATTTTGTAAAAATCATTATGTCAATATCTAATTTCAGTCTGTTTAGAAGTACCAAGAAATGGTCAAAGTTGTGATTCACGCTACGAATATTCAATGTCAATATTTTTTGCAACAGTCCTCAGCTTTGCTAATGGAACGGCAATTTATGAAACTCAATTCGTCTAAATCTTTATTAACAGTGTGTGTATTCATTATTAAGTAATAAAATATCGTTAAGAAAAATTCTGAGAAAATGCCGTTCCATGTCCATTGCTGTTATACTGTTTAGATTCAGAGTCAATTTTATCTGGTATAGTTTGTGTTGAGTGTAGTGTGAAATTGGTTTTGTGTAATTTCTGTGTGCATTGTTTGAATCTATGTTGTCTAAGTTGTATTTTATAGATGTGCTTAAATAAAAACAAAATGTATTTATAACTAATTAAATTAATTTCGTTGAGTAGTAGTCGGTCCCACCAGCTTTTCCAGGTCTTCAGTAGATCTGATGAGGATCGCAGGAATTTTCTCTGGTCCACTGTTGTCCATTTTGCGAACGAAAATCGATACATTTTGAATCTAACAGTAACGAAATCTATGGTGAGTCGATTTCGTCCTGGCTTCACGAAACAATAAACGGTTTGCCTTAGTCAGGCGTTCATTAAGATATATTTTCGGTAATGGTTTTGGAAGAAAAGACTCAGTTGTAAGATTCTTTCTTGCTTTGGCTGCTAAGAGTAAATCATCCTTTTTGACCTTTCTGATAAACTTGGCGACTATTGGCCGCGGGACTCTTCTCATGCCACTGGAGTTGGGCTTAGGACCGACTCTAGTTAAATTATTTATGTCTGTTTCTCCTAGGTCTATGTTCAGTGTCTGGCTCATTATGATCAATATGTGGGTAAGGTTTTCGGTCTTTTCCTCAGGTGCACCTTGTATTTCCAGCTCGTTTTTCAAAGAGAGTTGATCCTGTTGATTGAGCGTTGACTGTAGACTGGATATGGTTGTTTTCAAATTTTTAATTTCGATGACTTTGTCTTCTACTTGTTTTTGATACACTTTGAGTTTGTTAGTGATTGAGGTGTTGAGAACAGAAAGTTCATTTTTGTAGGTCTTGTACATCTTTCCGCAGCAGACTTATTTCACAGTTTTGCTCCTAACGTAATTCTTTTATTTATTTCATCAAATCTGAAACTTCGGCTGCAGTTGGCGTCGAGGCAAACGCCACCACCGGTTTTGCCGTACTTCTTGAGCCACGGACCGTGTTTATATTAGCGTTACTACAGTTACCGGTGCTTATTGTGCTCAGTACGGGAGTACTGGAATTTCCTTGTTTCGGTTGTGAACAAACGCATTGCGGACATATCCAGCTTTCTTTGAATTGTTCTGTTTTCTGCCTAAATGTCGGGACACTTATACCCAAGCTGTCAATGTCATAAAGCTTAGTGCATTTCGCGCATGTTAGGTATGAGAGAGTTTGTAAGGCCTTACCGCAAGCACTGCACTCTGCATTCGTAGACATGATTTCATACAGTCGCGTAGTTCACAGGATCAAAAATGCGTAGCAGTGACGTCTACAGTGTAGCACGTAACAACGACATCTGTAGCGTGGCGTAGCGCGTAGCACGGTACACCTTGGTAAGGTGTACCGTAATTTCGTCGCTTGTTGGTAATGGTTTCGTGGCGCAGCGGGACTGAGCTCGCCTGACGACAGAGCCCGCTCACTGGGGCTAAGTTTCCAATCCAACCGTACGCGCACGAAAATATTTTTATTTTAGGAGTTCCTTTCAAAAATGAATTTGTCTCACTCTAGGACGTACCACTAGGAGGAGTTAACAGGTAAAAACTTCGCAAGAGTGATAAGGAATTGAAACTTAACACAATCAACCAGTCAAAGATCACGTAAAATATCAGCTGTCCTCGATCGAGACCTAGTATATCTAGTGCAACGTTGTGATTTATAGGTGATTGCATCGATACAAACGCGCGATTCCATAGATGCAATCGCTTAGGTATAAATCACAAGCTAGCGATGCAATCGCGCGTTTGCATCGCTGCTTCTGCTGCAAAGTCGCGCGTGTGTGTAAAGTGGTCGATTAGTAACTGCATCGCGTTTGCATTGCTGCTAAAAGTCTCCATGTGTATTTGCTCTTAGATGAAAGCACCCTTCCATCCCAGTACGATACACCCTTGCGAAGTACGAGAGTCACGTGCGCGTTTAACAGCGGGCACCCAATTATCGCCATTTCATCGACCGCACAAAATCAAGTACGGTTTCCTTAAGTCACGTAGATGTTCAGTACGCCCGGTTACATCACGTATTATATTGTACGTGAGTATCTACCCTTCTTAACAATGTATTACCCCCCGTTAGACTCTAGTCTTCTCTGGTGGTAAGATCCTAGCTTTGACGACCTCGGTGCCACAGAATTTAAACACGCTAGGAAGATTGAAGTTGGATTTACGACTTAAGCAATAAAGAAAACTTCACTTTATACATATAATTTCTGCCGACTAAAGTAAAGCAAAAGACAGCGGTCATTCCGGCACTGAGTTTCTACTAAACTTTTAACAAATATTCATATAAACACACTATCAAAGATTTGATGAATAATTGATATAAACAATAGTGATTGCACTGAGACGTGATCGCTCACCTTGGGTATCATACGAAGGTTTAATGTCACCCAATGGGCAATAGAGAGGGCTATGTTTGAAATTTCACTGCATTATCAAGTCAGAGATGATGATATCCGCTAAAAAACCAAAGTAACCGATATTCCCCAAAGAACTCAAAAGTCTCATAACTACCTACCGTGCTAAACACTGTAAACAAGCACTGGATAGAAATAGCATCAGAATATTCACCTTAACAGGGCGATGTTGCTTGAACAAGCACATGTCAAATCTTGGGCTGCGAGACAATAGAGAGATTCTGCCAAAAGTACAGCTAAAGACAAAATGACACTTCGACGTAACCTTTCGTAACAGTAGAGAAAAATTTCGTCCAGGGAAGTACTGCCACCTTACCTATTTCTGCCACCAAGCAGTAATGTGAGCATTACTGTGTTCTGGTTTTGAAGGGTAAGGGTGCTGATGAAATTACAGGCACATGGGACTTGTCAACTTATGTCTCAAAGTGACGGATGCAGTAGCAGTGCCCCTCAGACCTTTGCGATTTAAAGCACTGCAACTTATATGGATATGCGTGTAGCTTACCATCAAGCGCACGACTTGTTCGTCCCGTCACTTGATATTATAAAAAAATCGGACCGTAATATCTCGGATTCGGAACTTATACGAATCGAACGTAGCGCGCAAACACTCTGACGAGGGAAAATCTTTACGCGGCCTTGGATAGCGCAGTCAAATTGGCAACATACTACTTAAAGTAGTAGTATTCAATGTAGTCCTAAAATAAAAAGGCATCCACACGTTAAGAAGAAGAAAAAATTATCTCCTGTCATATTTTGTAATTATATATGTAAAAAGGCGACACAAATGACAATGAAATAAAAGCGTAGCGAGGCACAGTGAATTATCCGTGTTCGCGGCGGCGGCGGCGCGTCCGGGCGGTCCGGTTATCCGCCCGCCTGAGCGATGTCTTCCGGCGCCGCTTAATTGTGCTCCGGTTCAATTTGTCCGTCCGGAGATTCCGGTGACGTGACTGCAATAAGAATTTTTTTAAATATTACAATAGTAATTTTAATGAATAAGAACTTACAGTTTGTCACCGATACAATAGGTTGTAAACTCATTTCGTACTTACTAAGTACAAAATTTGTTTTCGCGAAAAACTTAAAACATTCGGGATAACCGTCGATTATGCTCTGTCCAATCATTTATTTAACTTTTGACATATGCATTCCCCGAAGTTCCATAATTATTGACATGTAACCATCACACAAGCATAGACAAAAAATGCAATACTTCCTGGACTATTTTATTTTTTAATTTTAGTGAAGCGACGGGCTCTTTAGCTCCGATGTTTATCAAGCAACCAGATTATGTAACGAAGATTATTCAAGTTGATAAATTTTGGTACCTGTCTAATGATAAAATGAAATAAATAATAAATAATTGTAATATATTGTTATTGTTTATTATAATGAATCGTCGGATTCTTCTCGTTATGAACGGCAATCATCACTTGAATCCTCATTAACATTAATTATTAATTCTCTAGTACATACATTGTCAAACGCAACATAGCGATCCCAATCAGACAATATGTTCTTTTATGAATTCACGATTAAGACTTCTGCATAAATAAAATCGATTGTTATTTAAAAATCGAATCGGAGACGCATTAGGACATCACTAATTGACTAGAATTCGAGCTGTCAAAAGTTAAATACATCTCGGGTGCCATGTACTTCTTTTTTTTTCCATCCTCTAAGCCATGAACACACACATAAACAAACACAAACTACACCCAAACTCACTAGAGAAATAAATAAAGGCCGATATTTCTCTCGGCCCGGGTATCGAACCCGGGACCTCTGCATGTCAGTCCAGCATGGTAACCGTTCGACCACAGAGGCAGTTTACCACATTGACTTTAATCAAGATAAACTATTGAGATACTTGATCTTGATTGATTGATTGATGTATGCATTACAATAGGCCGTAGATGCCTGATTCAAATTAAGATATAAAAATTATCATATTTTTATTTGTTAATTTATATAATGATAATAATCTCTTTTGTACTGAGTACAAAGTACCGAAAAAACCGACCTCAAAAGTTCGTGGAATTACATCTATTTGCCAATTTATATTGAAATCGGTTACCGCAAAGTTCGCGAAAAGGGATCCATCACCTAGTTTGAAACATTTACATACACTTTTTTTCGTACAAAAAAGAATCATACAAATCCGTTCACAAATACCGGAGTTATCGCGTAACATACATACAAAAAAACATACAGACGTATTGAGAAACATCTCCTTTTTTGAAGTCGGTTAAAAATTCCTATCCAGAACCAACAAACTTTTTTTTAAATATATTAAAAATAATAATCTCAGTACAGATTACTAAAAAACCGACCTCAAAAATACGTGGAATTACATCTATTTGCCAAGTTTTATTGAAATCTCCCCTAGTTCGCCACTATACAGGACTTGACACAGGAGATAATAAAAATCGGTTCTCACTAGTCAAAGTATATTGAGAGAGAAAAACGCCTTGAATTGGAGAATAGCAAAACCAACCATTGAAATAATTGCTCCTTAAGTAAAATTTAGGCGCTATTTATAAAAATGCATGTTCATGCGTGATCGCCACCCTTACAGGTGGATGATTTTCTTCAAAATGAAATGGGACCACTATTCCAACAAAAAAAGAATTATGAAAATCGGTTCACAAATACCGGAGTTATCGCGAAACATACATACAAAAACATACAGTCGAATTGAGAACCTCCTCCTTTTTTTAATTCGGTTAAAAATTCATACAAAACTTGTTTTGATGCAATGTAACATAAACTATAATCGACTTTAGATACATCTTTAGCTACTGGATTGCATTTCACTAATTTGTTTATTGTTAAAACGATGCTTTGAACATTCATTGGACCGTATTTATCAGATAATGACTCTTTTGCAAACAGCGTTTGGCAGCAAGCCATGTTATTGGCAAATTATTACCCCTAATTTTGGTAAGCGATTGTTTTAGGAACTCATTTTACGGGCTATAGGTATATTAGCATTGCCAAAACAAGAAGTCCTTGAACCTTGAAGAGAACCTTGTAGCTATGGTTTTAGTAACAAAAGCCCCTAAAAGTAAATTAAAACTAAGATTATTCAAAATATGAATACTACTGCGTTACTAAGTTACTAAGCTACTGAAAACTTTTGTTCAAATAATAATTATAAAAAAAATATTGGTCTTTTTTAAATTAATTTAATTCAAAAAACATTAGTCGATCTCAACGCAAGGCGCTTATGCGACGTGGTCACCGAACTTAACATAAATACTTAAATTTATTATTATACCTATTGACTTACAAGTAAGTCAATGATTATACCATTACATCACGCCATAGTCCGCCATGTTGAATTTATGCAGATTGGTGACTTTACACGCTTTCCAAAGATTGTGAAGAGGTACAATTTTCATCCCTATGTTTAATCTGATGCTTTTTGCGAGATGTATTATTACTAGAAAGAAGAAATAACGCAACTTAGAAATTAAGATCAAAGAAAAGTAAAAAAGGTACACTCCCACTGGGCCACCGGCTCTTATAAAACTACTTTTAATGTGAACATCTTTTATTCTCCAAAAAAATTCTACGGTATTATACAATATTTTTAGGTCGTATAGATATAAACAGGTTGTATCATTTCATAAGACATCCTCATCATCAGACATGTGAAAACCGGCTTAGAGTCCCCTCTCGTAGAAGAAATCCTGTAGGTATATCGAGGGGTTCGAGGCATGACCTCCGCGCCCTGCACGCTTAGAACTGGGAGGAGATATCACAAAACAGGACGTGCTTGTGCCGCCTCGTATCGTAGACCAAAACTCATTTCGGGTCGCTGAGCCAGCGGAGTAAGTATTAAAATTTTCTACAAACATTTTTATGCCTAAAAGTAAAAGATAATTTTTCAAGACATTGAATCTTAATAGCCTTTTTCTGACTTAGGCTAAATACTCTCGGCGTTTAACGAGCTTGATGGCAGTAGTAGCTCAAAAGATGTGGGAGTTTAATCATTCTTTCACTGGTCGCTTCGAATAATACAAATTATAATATAAATATCAAATGTAACTAAATCGCTTGTGTTATAGAAATCGGAAACAACGACGGTGCTACAAACTCACAAACTCACTACAGACCCGAGACAATATTGAAAAGGTAGTTTTCTACATTGACCTGGCTGGAGATATAACCCGGGACCTCAGATGGCGACACCATGAAAGCCGGTGTGTAAGCCACTCGACAGTATTTTTATTAGTTCACAAATTGTGAATGCAAAAGTGGCGTGCGCGTGTCACGACAGTGGCGCTACAACTACGCGTCTAAATATTACCTATATGAAAATTAGTAGTGGTACTGCTGCAGTGCCACAGTGGTGCCACTGCAGCACTTCTATAAGCGTCTAATATGAAGGCACCCTAACTAAAGAATTATTTAAGGCGAGTTACCAGAGGAGAACGGGGAAAAACTGTTGTAATAGATCAAATAGTTTATGTATTTACTGTAAAATAACGGTCTTCCAAAAAATATATGATACACAGAAAGATATGTCTAAAGAATGTGTTAATCTGTTACTCGATGCGATTATACTTCGCCCGATCATATAAAATCCTTAAAACAGGCTAAAATAAAAGTCAAAAACGATTTATTTAAGAATAAAATATCTAACATTGTACATAATGGCGAACTAGGGAATGAATCCGGGTTTGCGCACTTTCCGGTAAACGATTTCAATAAAAGTTGGTAATTATATGTAATTCCATGTACTATTGAGGTCGGTTTGTTTAGTACTCTGCACTGAGATTATATTAACCGAATTCAAAAAATGAGAAGGTTCTCAATTCGACTGTATTGTTTTTTCTTTTTATGTATATGTTTCGCGATTACTCCTGCATTTGAGAACCGATTTTGATGATTCTGTTTTGTTGGAAAGAGGGTACCTCGGTATTAGTCCCATTTAAATTTGAAGAAAATATTCCACCTCTAAGGGTCGAAATACAAAACTGCGAATCGGCACGATGCGAATTCGCAACGCAGAAAACTGCGAAAAAATAGATGCGATGCGATTTCGTGCGGCAAGGATAACAATTCTCTCTCTCAAAAAGATCTCAGTGCCACGGTTCGGGTAACAATTCCTTCGACGATCGTCAATCGTCCTGAACATATTTTTTAAACTAGGTAGCGCTTTGGATAAAAAGAGTGTTGCGCCGCTATTGATAAGAAAATATAGGAAAAGCACACAAAGAAGATTAACATCGCAGGAATGCACAATGCAAAGCAATTCGCGGATTCTTGCGATGCGTCGTGCGAGCTCGTAGATTTCTGCGAAACGACGGGTGGCAAACCAGAAGATGAATCCGGAATCCGGGAATCACACATTTAAACGTTAACCGATTTCAATCAAACTCGGCAAATAAATGTAATTCCACCACGAACGTTTGGGGTCGGTTTTTTTAGACTCTGTATTGAAATTAATCATATTAATTTTCAGCGCGCAGGTTGCGGGACACGAAACATCTTAACCGACGAAACGAAATATCTCGCCTTAACGAATAAATGATGAGCATTACAGAGTATGCACTGCGCTGTTGCAAAAATTTTAATCAAAATAATCTTTATTTCATAGGTACGCATTATTACACTTAAAATCGTCACTTTACACTACCGTTCATTCGTAAAACAGATTCCCCTGAGAAGAATAAGCAAGAAACTCTAGGGGTTGCTCTTTGTAAATAACATTAAATTTGTTCACATCTAATATTTACAATATATATATATTTTTTCAAACACCAGAGATTGAGACTACCTCCATGAGCTAAACTGGTTACTACCACGAAATTTTGTCATCCTTTAGTATAAAGTTTTTGTTTCACTATAGTTTTAAGCCTCGTAAATGGCAAATTTAGTATATCAACCGGAATCTTGTTATAGAAGCGTATACATTGCCCCTCACGGAATCTACTCATCTACACAGCCCTCACTGAATGGGCTTCAACGCTGATTTTCAGTGAATCCAGTAACATATATATGGTATGAAAATGCGGTGTTGATTTTAAACATCGCTTCCATAGTGACAATTACGCAAAGGGGCAGTTTGTCTTTATTGTGTGGCGGTATGAACGTGACTCGAATACTAATGGGCTTTATCGATAACTGTAGACATCTCGATTATTGTTCAAATGGTAACAGAGCGCTGGAATTAATAAGGCACGTCGCACATTTTCGATTATGTGTACAAATTGACATTGGTTTCCTGCTCTAAAATTACACTGTTGATCGTGAATACCCATTCAAAGAAGAAAATAAATAGTCATAGCCTGGAACGTCTGTACAATTCGATTTTGCGCCCTTGGTGTAATAAGGTCACATCTGCAAAATTACAACTTTTTAGGAAAGAGGTCTAAAGATTCTACAAACTAAATCTGTTGACAACTTTTATTCTTAAACTTTTTAGTCTTTCACATATACATAATTTGTTTCATGTAATTCGTTATTATTTGTTTGACTTTTATGCAATAAAAGCACCTTGGATATATGATGTGGCTTTGTTCATCATATACAGACTGACTTCACCCACTGCTGGGTACAGACCTCCAGAAGTTTCTGTGCCACTCCCCACGATCTCGCGCTAATCTCATCCAGGTACGCCCAAGTAATTGTGGCTAAGCTAGTAGCTTTATTATACAGGATTATTTCGTCTGCTTAAAGGTAAAACCATATAAGTGACATTTTCCACAAAAATCTCTAAATTATGTACCTATTGTAAGAAAATCAACATCTTCCTGCATATAAAACTCTTATTAAGTTTGTAGTTTTTTTGTAATTGAGTTTCACATGCAGAAATGTAGTGATTTTTTTAAATATAGATATAAGATTTAAAGACTTTTTGCTTAAAATTCACTTATGTGATTTTACCTTTAAACAGACGATTTATAAAATACTACCAACAACCTTGCAAGGCTATGTTACTAACATCATAAACAACAATTTAGTTCCACGACTTTTTACAATACTTACATAATTTCATTATTTCATTCGTGAAGGAGTTTTGGCCGAAGGGTGTCATGTACCGGTCTTTCCGAGGCCGGTTACCGGAAACCCACGTTACGTTATATGTCGCAAAAAACCATCATCATCATTTCAGCCCGTTAACACCCACTGCTGGGTATAGGCGTCGCAGACAGAACGTATAAATAATTAGTAATTATTGTTTTATTATATTGTAAGGCATGTTAGTCTATAAATAAAGTATGTATTTATGAGTCTTCTACAAAATATTGACTTGAAGCCATTGACCTACCCTTGAAGCTAAACTTTAGAGCACACCCATACAAACGTATTTTAATACACAAAAAATAAGGATTGGAGACACATTCGAGATATAATCATTTGATAATAAAACGCGATCTTAATTCGACATAACGAATTAGAAACTGAATTCAGCAACACAAAAATATGATTCAGTCAATAACAACTTTATTTATCCGATTGCGTCCAATTCCCAAATTCTCCATTGGCCGACATTGAATTAAAAATAATCAATATAATCGACGGAAGTAACGAACAAAGGATGTCCAGTCGATTTGTTCTTTACATAGATCAGTTTCCGGTAGATTTGTTAGCAGTTAAAAACAAATAAAGGACGTAATTATGCAGCAATGACCCAATCCACAAAAGCACATTTTTCGAAGACAAATATACCGAAATAGCGACGAACGGGATATTTCCATATAGCATATTTATGCTTCTCTCTCTCTAATTTCTGTCCAAACCAAAATAATTCATTTTTTACTTATTACCATAATATAATAAGACAAGTATGGTAATTCCATTCAAAGGCAGCAGCGCGGACGCACACATTCGCAAAATAATGAAAGGCGCGAGTGACGGCCAGCGCTATGCGAGAGTATCGCGAAATTATACGAATGTGTGCCACAGCACACGGCGGGTGCGCACACATACAGATCTCGTTGCTCTAGGTTTGTATAAAGTTACCAAACTAGTATTATTATACTATGTTATTACACAGCTTTTCTTCCGAACGAACTAAATATTACCGTGAATAAGACAGCCGGCTTTAAATGATGTGGAAACATTGAATATACATATATACGATTCGTAGGTATTCCTAGGATACGCCTA
>NW_020653731.1:6358510-6359610 GCF_003589595.1 Hyposmocoma kahamanoa
TTGAATATACATATATACGATTCGTAGGTATTCCTAGGATACGCCTACTCTTTTCAAGCCATCTTCCTTATGAATTACATGTGCAACTATTTTAGAAAGCGTCGAATTTAAGGTGGTGGTAGTAACATTCGAATTTACACTACATAATCTTAGTGCCAAATAATTTATTTTATTTAGCCGACTTCAAAAAAAGGAGGAGGTTCTCAATTCGACTGTATGTTTTTTTTTTGTATGTATGTTACGCGATAACTCCGGTATTTGTGAACCCATTTTCATGATTCTTTTTTTGTTGTAAAGAGGTTACCTCCATAGTAGTCCCATTTAATTTTGAAGAAAATCATTCACCTCTAAGGGTGGCTGTTCTCGCATGAAGATTCATTTTTATAAATAGCGCCTAAATTTTACTACAAAGATCAATTATTTTAATGGTTGATTTTGCTATTCCCTCTGCTAATTTTAACGAGTTTGATTGAATTATGGAAGACAGTTTAAAGCGGATTTTTCCAACCAAAAAAAACGTAGCAATATGTGGAGATTTCAATGTAAACCTGTTGGAAAACTGTTCTACTTCTGTAAGACTCATTAATTTATTTCAAAGTTTTAACTTGATTAATCTTTTTTTAGAACCAACTCGCATTACTGCCTCCTCTTCTACTTGTATTGATAACATCTTTTGTAACACAGACGCAATGTCTAAATCAATAATTAATTGCTTAAGATCCGACCATAGTGGCCAATTGGCTTCTTTTAATTGTAAAATGAGCAAGAAGGTAGACCAATTTCTCTGCAGACCGATTACCACAGAACGAATAATTAGATTTCAAAATAATATCGGCAATAGTTTAAATTCCCTATCCCATATACCGGAGGATCCAAATACTTTATATAACACGATATTTGGTTTAATTAAAAATGAATTTGACAATATATTTAAATCGAAAACATTAACTTTCCATAGAGAGACTAAATTCAACGACTGGGCAACAGTAGGTATTCATAAGAGTAGGTCTCGTTTGTATGAGCTATATGCTATGAAAACTTATAATAATAATTCCAATTTCATAGAATATGTTAGAATTTATTCGAAAATATTTAAAAAA
>NW_020653731.1:6364610-6476945 GCF_003589595.1 Hyposmocoma kahamanoa
GTGTAAATTTATTTTACCTATGGAATAAATAATCTTTGACTTTGACTATTCTCCAATTCAAGGCGTTTTTCTCTCTCAATATACTTTAAGTAGTGAGAATCGATTTTTATTATCTCCTGTGTCAAGTCCCGTATAGTGGCGAACTAGGGGATGAATCCGGGTTTGCGCACTTTCCGGTAACCGATTTCAATAAAACTTGGTAATTATATGTAATTCCACGTAATCTTGAGGTCTTTTATTTAGTACTCTGTACTGAGATTATTTTAACAATTTGGTTTTTTATTGTGGTTAAAATAAAATAAAATATTTTATGAAAACAAAAGTCGGTTAAAATGTCTTTTGAACATTAAAATAAGGTAATTAATCTGCCAAATAACCACACCAATTGCCTGATCTTAAGGGAATTTCATGTACTACAAGCACCAGAGCCAACGGAGTTCACTCGAGAGCATCCAGACCCGAATCAATTTAGGAAAGTTAATTTCCCAAATTGGTCTATCGGGAATCGAACCCGTGATCTCCGCATCCAACGCCCACAATGCAAACCGTAGGGCCATCAAATTAAAATAATACAAAAATTAATAACTTTTATAACTAATTAAAAAATAGAGTGGTTGGCATTAATATGTGGGGCGCACTTTAAGTTTCCGGAATGAATAAGAAAAAAATACTGTAATATATAATATAATGATACAATATAATAATAATATAATATATAAATGGTCAGAAATGAATTTACTGTAAAATATTCTCCGTTAGCGTTAATGCACTTTTTCATACGAATGAACCAATTTTGAAACCATTTATGCCACTCCTCCGTGGCAATCTCTGAAACATATTTTTTGTACTCTTCGACAGCCTCTTCAGGTGATGAAAATCGTTGACCGCGTAACTGGTTCTTAATTTGTGGAAATAAATAAAAGTCACAAGGTGCCAGGTCGGAACTGTACGCGGGATGGCTCGTAAGTTCAACGTTGTTCACCTGCAAAAATTCAGCCTGGCCGTGTGAGAACTGGTATTATCGTGGTGCAAGATGATACGATTACGATTATTTTTACGAAGTTTGTCGATAACTTCCGACAAACAAATGGTCGTGTACCAATCACTATTCACGGTACAACGATTCTCGCAAGCAACAGTAGCCACGTGTCCAGTTACACTAAAAAAAGAAGCAATCATCCGCTTACAGGCACTTTGCACGCGCTCCACTTTGGTTGGTTTTTGCTCATCTCAAAAGACCCATACGCTCGATTGTTGCTTTGTGTTGGGATCGTAACTATATATCCATATTTTGTCACCAGTTACTATGTCCCACACCAAATTTGACGCCCCTTCGTTGAATCTGGTAAGCATGGCATTGCACTAAGTGACGCGATCAGTTTTTTGAGCCTCAGTCAAATTGTGTGGAATCCACCGAGAGTACAGCTTTTTCACGCCCAAATGTTTGTGTAGTATTGATTGTATATGACTCATGCCTATGCCTAAAGGTGCCCAAATCTCATTGTATGTCACATGAATGTCTGTTTTGATCATACGGTGCACTCATCGATGTTTTTGTTGTTCACAGTAGTGGACGGGCGACTATCACGAAATTCGTCACTGAGATTCACACGACCGCATTTGAATTCTGCGATCCATCTATAAACAGGCGTTTTGCATGATGCTTCATCGCCAAAATCAGTTTGAAACCGAGCGAAGCTCCGCTGAGCTGTTAGATTACACTTAAAGTCGTAGGAAATCATAGTAGGATAATTTTCACGAGTTAAATCCATGGTGATATAGACAACCAATTTCTAAAATGACGCTTTAATGTAAAAACAAGTTACAATCAGATGAAACAAACTGTATTCTACAGCCAAAGAGTTCCATTTTCAAATGTTGTAATTACTTTTTAAACGTTGGTTCTTTGAACAAAACAAATATAATACTTTCTCAAACTTAACTAATATACACTCGCTATCAAAGCAAGCATCTCTTAATGTCACATTGACGTTAAACATCAAAGGTATAGCGCTCATAAACATGACAAATGAAATGCTAATTACAAGCTAAAAATGTCCATGATGTCTTATTACAAGCCGCACTTATTGCACACCCCTATACTCATGCAGTACTGGCGTATTTTATTGATGCTTCAGACTAGGTAATTACAAGCCGTATTACAAAAATAGAACGATATATTTAGGAACCACTGCGATTTTTCCCACGAAAGCTACCGACGGCGCAATATAAGTATGATAGCCCATATGACAGGGAATTACACTTGCTGGAAGCACGAATATTTGCTATTTATACCGCTATTCTATTATGCTTTCAAGACATGATTTTTTTAATATGTTTTCTAAGTGACGGGACGAACAAGTCATGTGCTTGTTGGTAAGCGACATGTCCATAGCAGTTGCAGTGCCACTAAGGACGCGTTCCCGTTATGTCTTAATGTTTTATTTATCGTTGGACGACTGTCTAGTCTGTTCCCATACCACGACTATCGTTGAACGACTGTTGTGTCTAGCTGTTCCCACTAGATCGCGACGACAATTTATCGGTTCACGGCAGCCTCCTTGTCGTTTGCACGACAGAATCGTTTGAAGCTACGATTATCTGTGGCCGTAGCATGGCAGAATATGTGGGATAAACCTCCCCGTGACAATATTTAATTCAGTTGGTAAACTTAAGCTTGCTTATTTGGTAATGATAAATGATGTTATACATTTTGAAGAACAAAGACAACGATATGTAATAAAATTGCGTATATAGCTATCTTTGTCGTTTAATCATCGCCGCGAAAACGATGAAACAAAAAACTACACACGTACATTTGCTTATTTGATAATAAACTATTGTTATACATTTTGAAGAACAACGACGACGATATGAAATTGCGTATATAGCTCTTTGTCGTTTAATCATCGCCGTGAAAACCAAGAAACAAAAATGTCTTTTCATCACCTTTGACGCGCTCAAATATTACATAGATAAAATTTTTTAATCAGCTGTGACCTTGCAGCCATGTTTGACACTGTGTTAATCTTTTGCAGTCATTATTTGCCCGCGCTCGCGATGATACAAAAATGTGACGTCACATTGTCCACCATGTTCGCTATTGCGATAAAATTTTAAAATGCCGCTGTATCACTCAAATTTGACAGCTAAATGTGGATGTAATAGCTTTAATGAGGCGGCATACTACGGGGGCTGTCGTCACATTTTTATCGTGACGTTTTATTGATCGTCGTAAAGTCAAAAAAGTCGTGAACGACAGTTAACCGTGAAAAATGAAATTGTTCACATTACAAACATACAAGACATGACATTTTAAACTGTACGTTACGACATAATGGGAACGCGCCCTTAGATCTTTAAATCGCAAAGATCTGAAGAACACTGCCACCGAGCGAGCCACCTAGAGTCCCATGTGCCTGTAATTTCACCAGTACTATTATTACCCTTCAAAACCGGAATTACGACTCACATTACTGCTTGGCGGCAGAAATAGGTAAGGTGGCAGTAGTACTTCCCAGGACGAGCTCGTTCACAAGTAGCTCTATGAATACGATGCCCAGAACAACTTCAACATCTCTATTAATCTCCGATATATAAGATACAAGAATTTACCACAATTTTCTACTTAAAAGAACTTGCAAGAGATCACGAAGAAAACAATGAGCTGCAAACCTGGATAAGCAACGACATTTCATTGAAATGGAAACAGACATTTGAAAATGATTTATATCAAAACGAGTCTCTATATTTTCTTGATAGTCCGAAACACTAACAAAAATAATATTGTATAAACACGTAGATGATCGCACGCCATTTATAACTTGGCCGGCCGATTTCCGAATCCCATTCATTGCTGAAAACGCCGCCAGCGCCGGGAAAAATCAAAATCGTTAAGCAAACGAGCTGTCTTATTGGGTCATTCTCATTCTATTCTTCCGCTTGTTGGAAACAGTGGGTAGCTACTGTTAGCGATATAACGTTAAAGAAAATATCGAGTTATTAGGTTTTCGCGATTATTACGCATAGGAAATGAAACAATTTTACCAAGGTTCCATGGTCACGGTTGGCCATGTGGGGCCAATAAAGGACCCGAAATGTTGGTTTGTTTGAAAATACAAATAAATATACGCGAATTAAATCCGGAAAAATGGTTTCATTTCCTATCAAAGAAAATTATTCTGTATTTAGGTATAAACCCATTGATATTTAAAAACATTACATTTTTATTTAAAAAGAAAATTTTGATTTATGAATAAATTAAGAATAAAGAGTTACATTGATTTAAAGGTAATTAATATTTTAATAATCTCAGTACAGAGTACTAAAAAAACCGACCTCAAAAGTTCGTGGAATCACTTCTATTTGTCAAATTTTGACTTGACACAGGAGATAATAAAAAAAGGTGTTTACTGCTTAAAGTATATTTAGAGAAAAACCCTTAAATTGGAACGTAAAATAATTACTCCTTATAAAATTTAGGCGCTATTTATAAGAATAAGTCTTAGTTGAAAGCTTGCCTTTCAACTAGTAATACTTACTTCAGGAAGTGGATAAATTTATGAAGAAGCTCTGATATCTGCCACTCTATTGACGCCATCAGTGCCAGGAAACAAGAGTTGTAGCTCAACCCAATTTCCATTTTAACAGTGGTAGATTGTCCTCCTTTAAAACTGCTAGAGCGTTCATCTTCAATGCGTCTTTACAAGTACGCCATTTAATCCTCAGTTGAAGCTCTGAGACATATTCTCTACTCCATCTGCACCAAAAATGTTGTCGAGGTTTTTTAATTTGCTGGAAACGATTCAAGCGATTGTTTGGCCCATCTTAAAAATTTTGACTTGGCAAGGAAGTGAACGGTCTACCGATGACGAAATGTTCTGGTGTCAATGGTATTAGGTCTTCTGGATCGCTCGACAGAGGGGTAAATAGTTGTGAATTAAAGATTGCTTCAATTGCCTCCGTAGCCGAACGATTACCATGCCGGATTGCCACGCAGGGGTCCCAGGTTCGATTCCCGAGCCGGGAGAAATATTTCTATGGCCTACATTTATTTTTCTTGTGAGTTTAGATGTAATTTGTGGTTGTCTATGTGAGTGTGTAAGGTTTCCCTAATGCGGGGTTATATTGAGCATTTTATATAGCATTAGCATATACTGTCATGCTAATTTGGAAAAGTGCTGTTAAAGCTTCAAAAGTTAAGTTACAATTGCCCAACACTCTGCAATGATATTTGGTCGACTTTACAACAGTCTCTCATAGATCTCCGAAATATGGCGAATAAGCTGGAATAAAACAGAAATTTATTTCTTTATTGGCGACCTCAGACGACAACGAATCACAATTATTATTTTTTAAATTTGAAAGGTCGTTGTAAGCACCAACAAAAGATAAACCATTGTCGGAAAATATGTTTTTGTGTCGCTGTACTATTTTAGTTTTCTAATTAGTTATTTCAGCTCTAACGAGAGTTGGTGTTTGAAAGTGATATAAAACCCATTTGTCTGATGAGTTGCCAGGGATGGATGACCCTTATTTCGTCTCTCTATCTGTTATATATACTCTATGACTATATATATACTCTATGACTTAGGTCATGAACTATATCATAAAATCCAATTGATAAATCTATATAATTATTGAATAACTTTCACAAGTGAGACCCCACCCCAAACGACTTCACTTAATTTAATCCATTCCTTTTAGGCTCAACGTAGTCATCACGATATCACCATTTTTTTGGAATGACCCGAAACTTTTTTCTTTGTATTCAAAGGTACAGCATTTTTGCTTTTATTAAATCCCTCTATAGAGGATTCATTTAAAGCAAAAACGTTGGGACAGCCCCAACGTTTTGCTTGAAATTTAGTAGTAAACAATTTATATTCTTTTGTTTGATTGTTCATTTTATACTGTTCGTGACGTTTAGCATTAGGTATTTATTTTCGGCATAGATTTCGTGGTAATGAAAAAACAAACACAAAAGACAATTGTAGACGGTGCTACTGCTACATTTTCTCGAATTAACTAAAATCTGTATTTTATCTCTGGTGCCTAATTATATTCAAATTATTTTGTCGTTTCCATTTTCTTAGTCCATTAAATATCTAATTCGTAGTTTCGTTTTCATTACTTTAGCAACAAAGGACAAATTCTTGCACATTTTCCGAGCCATCCACTTCCCCACTCACGCCCACTTTCATACGCGCGTACAGTTCATCGTCCAAACTCTCGCAGTAACGTAGATACACACACAGTCACACATAGGACCATTGACTTACAATTATATGGACGTCGGGTCCGCGCTAAAAAGTGTCCGAACTTATAGGGTGTTAAAATCGTATACAGAGCGTCATTCACGCTTTAGTCTTCGTTTGTTCGACTGACAGCGAAGCAAGCAAAATTAGACAGTACTGCGATGACATTACAATTTAAATTCAACGTTTTAGCTTTTTCATATTCCTTTACATGTCACTACGTTTAAATAGGTTGACTTGGGACATTTTTTTTGTGGTTTTTGTATTAGACCCGTCGTTCATTTATTTGTAAGTCAATGCATAGGACACACCCTATACTCCTCACATTCAATAGATACACACACTTTTATTTTTGTATAATCTTTTTCCCTTTTTTACACAATTGTGGGCTACAAAACATAAAATTACATAAATACTAAATAAAAAATATAAATACATATAAACTAGTACATGAGCTATATATAACTAAACGCACACAAACGCATAATACATAAAATACTATTACCATATTTACTGAATATTTTATTTATATTGACGTGCCAACTTGCCGTGTCATACGTTCCCGGAAACAGACACAGAATTGCGCAACACGCTCATTACATCAAAAGATGATATAGTTTACATGACAGACCTGCATAAATTGGTAAACGACATGAATCTCCAACTGCAAGGCGATGAACTAAATTTAATTAAACAAAAAATATCGTTGCTGCTTTCGCAGCAAACTGCTTCTACACAAAAAGAATATGGGCAGACGTGAGTTTGACAATTTTCCGAATTTATTAGTATCTTGCAGTAACGACGACTTGTTTGTGACCTACTGCCAACATTGGGAAAACCTCCACATTAACCGAACGATACCAGGACATTTTAAACTTGGAAATACCAGACTGGGTGTTGGATCCGTTTTCAAATGTCAACACAGCAATATCACCTCAGCTGAAAGAAGAACTTATAGAATTGACAACGAACGAGTAAATAAAAATCTAGTTCAAAAATGGCTACCAAGAATTTTGGCTACAAAAACCGATCCCGCAATTGTACCCTGGATTGTGGTCAATCGTTCAACGATTCTTGATAGCATTCCCATCATCATATTTGTGTGAACGTGGTTTTAGTGCTGTGACAACGTTGCTCACTAAAAAGAGAAATCGTTTGCATGTTACCGAACATGGTGACTTGCGGCTGTTCTTGAGTAAATTGGAACCTGATATCAACAAACTCATTAAACAGCATCAGATTCATCCTTCACATTAGTTTTTATATTAGAATCGATTATGTTTGTTTTATTTTTAATAAAAGAGACTCTGTCTGAATACTACGTATGTATAAAGTTGCGTTTCAATAATCGTTGTCATTGGTAGGTGTAGCCCGTAAGAGTTAATTTGAGACCTGAGCGCCGTTGTGTACTACCTACTGCGCTTAGGTCTCAAGTTAACTTTTGCGGGTTATAGTAAAAGTCTCGTTTATAATTAATGTTTAATCTTGGCTAATATAGCTCACAATAATTAATTTAATTTGAAATCATAGTGGTTTTTAAGTGAGTGAAAAAATAGGGGCGTTAAAAATAATTTATTCTCAAAGTTGGGCAGTAGACAAAATAAGTTTGAGAACCCCTGCACTAGAGTGTAATTTAAAAGCTGGAGACGCGGAGAAAGAGCAGTCTTGACTCGCTGTAACAAATCTCAAAATAATAGCAATTACAAACTAGATTTTAAATAAAACGTCAAAGCGGAAAAGTCTTCTTGTTTTTTGGTTTTAGTCAACATAAATGGTCTAAGACGTGGTCGCTCACTATGGGCCTCGTAAGAAGGCTCAAGGTTAATCAAACAGCAATAGAAAGAGCTATGGACGGAGTTTCTTGCGAGATCGAATCAGTAATGAGGATATCCGCAAGGGAACCAGAGTAACCGTCATGGCCCTAGGAATTGCAAAACTTAAGTGGCAATGGGTAGGGCACATTGTTCGCAGAACAGAAAGTCCATCTGGATAAAGCGTTCTCGAGTGGCGACCGCGTGGTGGGAAACCACCCACAAGGTGGACTGCTGATCTGGTGAAGGCTGCGGGAATAACTGAATGCAAGCGGCGCAGGACAGTTCGTTGTAGCATTCTTTGGGGGAGGCCTCGGTTCAGCAGTGGACGTCTTTTAGCTGAAATGATGATGATGAAATGGTCTAAGGTACGTGCGTCCCTTTAGTAGGTTTGGTTAGAATATGAAAAAGCAGCACGAGCTTAGCGAACGAAGCGAGTGAGGTACGACAGCGGCCGGCAATTGTCAGAAACGGATTTGTTAGCGTTTCCGTAGATGTTTTAACTTTATTATTAGAAATTAGATTTTTGTAAAACATGAAAGTGGAAGAGTCTTCTTATGTTATAAGTATAAACTGAGGCTTATAACTTATAATTGTTATACAATGAATAATACTATCAACCCAGCAAAAGTGCAGAAATACGCAACGTATTGTTCGTCGGTTTTTGAAACTGGGTGCCTGACCCCGACCGACTGTGCTATTGTCGGGAAATACCGTCTGCCTCATTTAAAAATTCAAAATTAATCTTTTAGGCCATTGGGGAGGCGAGTCTAAATATTCAAAATAATAAGGCTTTATTTCAGATTTTACAAAATGTTAATTTTTACAATTTATTTTAACTTGAATATAAGTAAATAGATAGGTAGTTAGTATATTATTTATAAATATGTATTTTCCTGCTCTGTACAAAAACCACACTAAAATCTTCCTCCATCTCCTTCCTTTCTCTGTCTCCAGAGGCTCTACTCCTTACTTTGCCTACTATTCTAACTATCTTCTCTCTTCTTCTATCTATTCACTCCATCCTTACTCTTCCATGTTTCACTTTTTATGTATTAGGTACTCATTCGTTACGGGTTTGGATCATATTTCGTCCGTAACTATATTCAGATAGTTCATACAAAATACTTGTCTAGTAAACCCACCGTGCTGATAGATTGTGACGAGTGAGCTCTGAACCTTAGGTGTAACCGATGTACTATCTTTCTGACATTCACCACTAGTAATTTGATAGTGGGAAACAAATTGTAATATCCGAAAACAATAAACAATCTATATTAATGATCCCAGGACTAATATAAATCAAAGATCGGGCGCATTGCATAACAAACGACGTCAGGCAAAGTTTTAATAAGAAGGCATTATTAAAACAATCTCCGGATAATATTATTCATGAGCTAAGGGCGTGCAGCCTACAATGACATTGAGTAAGTCGTCTTTTTAAGTGTTCATGATGTTTTCTGGTAGAAGACGACGAATTTTCTTGAAAAGTACTAAAACTTGTTCTAAGGTGCTTTTACACCGGCAAGGCGAGAAGAGGTATTTAGAATATTTATTGGTGTAATATTCAACCGCGTTGCTGTTAACATGGTGTTAATAACAAATACGATTGACGTGACGTGTCTTTTTTTACTTATTGCCGACGTATTTGCCTATTGGGCTCCTTTGATGTGCAACGAGAAACCTACCAGCGCTCGGTAACGCAAATTTGGTGTTTGCTGTATTTATCGAATAGGCAAACAAGACAAATACTTTGTCACACGTACTACGGTGATTGTTTGCCAAATATAACAAGTACCTACGCAAATAGAAATAGTCATGTGAAGTGCCACCATCACGGCTTTGAAATGGTTATAACTTCGCCGACGGTTTTAATGCACTCGGATATCCTGCATTGATTTTGCAAGTTTATCACAGATATATGTCTGGAACTGCATACTATAATAAGACAACTAAGACTCCTCCCGCCTGTTTAGCGCATCAGTGCTTAAACTTCTCTAGGAACGTAGGGTTGTCATCACATTGTTATTTTAGTATATATATTTATCCGCTCACGCGATACATGCAGCCGTAGACGCATACCACACCTAGAGGTGCCGGTGATGATTTTATACCGATTTATCGGATATTGAAGCTATAACAGGTAAAAGAACTAATATTAATTGCTATTTCGGTAACTACTCTAGCAAACCATAAAGTTCTTAATACCTGGGTCTGTCATTTAAAAAAAATAAACAACTTGAAAAATATGTCACTACAATCGTGTGTGTTATTGGGCTGGTAATTTCGGTGTTTATTTATTGAAAACATACCGTAAGTAGCGTTTTTTAAGTTTACCCTGAATATAAATGTTTATAAACTATACTTTAAGGAGTAATTTCATGGTAAACGTTAGAACCACTCAAACGGAATAATATCATATTTATCCAAGTACACAAAAAATTTCATTAGTGCTTTTTAAGTGCAGGATTTGCGGTGTATTACTGCATTTTATTTGAAATGTTTTTGTTGGTAGTACGGAGGGTATTTATTTAGCAATGCAGAATAATAATTTTTATTTATAAAAACTTGTATTTAAACTGAATCCTTTTCTATTTTGCGAAACCAAATAGCCGCCATTTTGCGGTAGGAGGAGCGCATCGCGTGAGCGGATAGATTGTAAATTCTTACCTCGCTGGTCTGCCACGCAGAGGACCCAGTTCGACTCCCGCGCCGGGAGAAATTTTCGTATGGCTAGCATTGTCTCGGGAGTTTGGGTGTAATTTTTGATTGTCTATATGTTTCCTTGGTTTCCATATACAGGGTTTACCTAGTACGGGGCTATGCTGCCACTGTTAGTTGAAGTATATGCGCCCGCATATAACAAAACTCAACACCGAGAAAATAATATTTAAAGAATTGACTTTAACTGCCTCTGTGACCGAACGGTTATCATGTCGGACTGCCACGCAGAGGTCCCAGTTTCGATTCCCGGGCCATCTAACCGCATTTAAGGGACAATAGTAATAAATCTAAGATGATCAACTGCCCCACAAATATTCTGTGAACACACAAAGTGTAACTCTCTTAAGACACGTTCGAGACGCGACGTGACGAAACTCGTATATCGGAGAAAGTTTCACAACATACATAAACATACATTTATACAGAACGTTTATGTCGTGATTTTATTGGAATCCTTCGGGGTTCTTACGTAATTTTTCTGGTATAAATCATTTTGGAGAAATTGACTTTGAGACAATAATTTGTTCAGAATTGAAAGTTTAACGTCGTATGTATAATGTTACTCTCTAAGACAGAAAGCGGTACATTGGTAGAAAGTAGGGATGTGATTTAAAAAGGTTTTTATAAATTAAAACCGACTTCAAATGTTTGTGGAATTACATCTATTTGACTAATTTTGTGTGTGAAAGACATCCAATAAACCGGATTCATCCTCTAATTTGCTACCCTCTGAGGTGAAATATTTTCAATAGAAATGAGATCACTCAGTATTGATAGATAGACGTTCCCCTTTTCCAACAAAAAAATAATCATCGAAATCAGTTCTCAAACACACACAAAAAGAAAAGTACAGTCAAAATAAGACCCTACTCCTTTTTTTAAAGTCGGTTAAAATTATATGTAGAAACCCGGGAGCGTACCATGAACTTTATTTCTGTGCGTGCCAAACAACTCCACCTAGTTTCAAAGTAGGGAATCCCCGTACTGTGAGTACCAGAGCAATAGAATTCACTCTGGGGCTCTACTTAAAACATTTATACCAGAACCAATTTTGAGAGAGAAAAACGCCTTGAATTGGACCATAGCAAATTCAACTATTAAAATAATTGCTCCTTATAAAATTAAGGCGCTATTTGTAAAAATAAGTTTTTACAAATAGCGCCTTAATTTTATAAGGATCAATTATTTTTTGTTTGTTTTGGTTTGTTTGAAAAAACAAATATACGCGATTTAAATCCGGAAAAATAGTTTCATTTTCTAAAAATAAGTTTTCAAACGTAAACAGCCATCCTTACGCTCTGGCCACACTGAAGCGGCCCGTGGAAGCGTTTCGAGCGCGGACTTTTCTCGCTGTGCGTTTCAGTATGACAGGGCTCATATAAACTCGTACATTACAAAACTTCCCGCGTGGCCGCCCGGACATAAATCCGATTGAACATCTATGGGATGAATTAAAGAGACGAATTCGTGCAAGAGATCCCGCCCCAGAAACACTTAGTCAGCTGCAAAATGTAATCCAAGAGGAGTGGGATGAAATGCCACATTTGATCGTGACTCTCATCCGATCGATGAAAAACTGTATGGAAGCAGTAATAAGAGCTCGGGGAGGGAGCTTTTACATTAGAGGTGGAATATTTTCTTCAAAATTGGACCACTGCCGAGGTACCGTCTTTCCAACAAAAAAAAAAGAATTAACGTAGTAAATAAACGTAGTCGAACTCCTCCTTTTTTTTGAACTCAGTTAAAAAATACTATGTTAATTTTTTTTATGATGCTATGTGACGGGCCAAAGATGGTGGTAAGCGACACGCCTGTCCATAGTAATTGCAAAGCCACTAAGAGCTTTAAATCGCAAAGATCTGAGGATCACTGCCACTGCGTTCGTCACTCTGAGAAATAAATTGACGTGGGACTGTGTCTATAAGTTCACTGGCACCCTTATCTCTTGAAAACGGAACGCAGTAATGTTCTTAAACTGCTAGGCGGCCGAAATAGACAAGATGGTAGTACTTCCCTGGACGAACTCTTACACAAGGAGCTCTACTGCTACGTACACTGTAACCATTGACGACCATAATAATATATTGCCACACAAGAAACACATATGCACGCAATGACGCAACTACAAAGTAAGTAGCGTAATACACGTATATGACATAAAATATACGTTCTAGTGTAATTGCCCTTGTGACCCAGAATCATAGCTTTATATGGATGCAAAGGGCAGACCACAACGTTAGCCTTTGCAGGGCTCTGTATAAATTGTTTATATCTTATCGGAATTATAATTGGTTCGTCAAGGCAAAGCGGCTTAAGTGTTAGTTGGATCAAGGCGTGTTGAAGATTGCAGATTTGATCGAAACCTCATCTTAAACATTAAAATACCAATTGTTGGAATGCCAACAAGTACATCATTTCTTTAATCGGTCTCTCTTATATACAAGGTGTGAATGTACAGGCTGCTAGGTAATAATGAACCTTTTCTTTTCAATATGGTTTTTTTTCATTGTTTGTTTTGAATGACGTAGAAAATTTTGATTGTTACTAATGTTTTTTTTCTTGCCTGTATGGTCAATAAGTTAACATCGCACTTATACAATATCTAGCTTTTGCAAAAAGATTAACGTTTACAATACCTAGACAAAACGACCGTTCTTGTGTTCCATTTAGGCACTGATTTTCTAGTACAAATTTACATTTATGTGCTTCTGTAAACATAATTACAAAAAATACAAGAATGTATTTAAAGCCATACCTTTAAAAATATTTTATTCAAAATTCAGATTGATATATTTTATACCATATTGTTTGTCTAAGATAGAGATTATTTTGTTTTTTACTTTCTTTTCAATTTAATATTTTTATTCTAAAATATAATTGAGTAATTAATTTTCGTACTTTCTGGATCTGTACAGCTTGCTGTGTTAGCCAGTAAGTATGGTGTATTCTACCTTTAAACTTTGTAACCCGCAACATAGTAAAATAAATTAAGAATGGTAACTCCGTATAAAGTAACAGCGCGGCCCATATGTGTGCGTGGTCGCCGCGAGCCGTATACGGACACACACATTCGCATAATAAAGGAGCGTTGGGACGATCAGTGTCATGCAACCCAAGTGCGTCGCGAGATTGTCACATACATGCCGCGATGCTACGTTTATATGGAGTTGCCTACTTGTCTTATTGTATAATTGCTCTTATTGTTGTATATGCCTCGTATTGTCTTTACTATACAATAAATAAAATAAATAAACTTTTCACACTGACCTCGTTTTACCTACATACATACATTATTACATATATACAGTTCATTAACATTTTGCCTATTTTCCCCATCTATTCTAAATAACCCTTCTGTCTGTAACGTTTGAATCTCATTAATATAAATAATTATGCTCAAGTATCAAAATCGGTATCATAAGGCTACGGTCCAATCTGCGCGGATGGTGCCCCTCTGAGCGACGTCGTTTATTAGGTTATGGCACCGGAATATTAGATTCCATCTACTTCCTCAACTGGTCTCAGAGACGTTCAGTCACAAGCTATTAGCGGATCGCACTGTCTTGAAACTAATTTGTAACATGTGGCAGACCTAGGAATCTCCTATATCAGAGGTTCTCAAACTCTTTTGTCGAGACTACCACGTGCCAATGTTTTTCTATTTACGTAGAGACTCCTGTCTCTTTAATATTGTTTATTAACTCTATTGAAAAGGTGTCTTTGACAGTTGACATTAATTTAAAAAAGAATTGATTTTAATATTGATTTGACTATGATACTATAGATTGTAGATTTTACTGCCACAATATTCATTCATTTTTGTCAAATTTCTGCACTAGTTTGTTACATTTATTAATACAAAGATCAGACACAAAAAGAAAACTCGCTTCGATCGGATATGATTCAAACCTACGTCTGTGATTCTAATTTGCCATTTCTTTCTGTTCGATCTCTGTATTGCTAAATATAACAAATTGATGTTAAGTTTTATACGTTGCCAGTAAACCGTGTCAGACGCTATGCTAACTAAGCCACGGAATTAACTAGTGCAACTTACGAATTTTTCCATGTGCTTGTGCAGATCTTTGTTTTTAGTTTTTAGCGACTCATTTGCCGTAGCGCCATCTGTAAGAAATCTATTTCTTCGATCAACCAGGTAGATACCTTTATAGCTACCAGCAGCGACTAGAGATGTCGCTTTAAAAATTATAGTTTTTAAGTTTATTGAACGTCACAATGTTTTACACATTTATTTATCCGAATATCTTGTTTGTTGTGAAATTACAAGAAATGATTATGTATTTACATAGGTACTGATCAGTGTAGTGTGGATCATTCCATTTAGGGGAAACCAAATTTTTAGTCACAATTTGCCTAAATTGATTCCGCTCTCGTGGACCCCGTTAACGTCTTATGCATACTATATTATGAATGCCTTTATTTTATATTGATTCTTTCCAATAACTTAGCGCCAGCAAGATTATGGTACCCGCAATATCCCAAACCCAAATGGTCGTTTCCTAAATTCGTTCAACCGAAAATCGACCATGGATAGGAATGATTGCCTGACACGTTTATTTTATGAACTCGTTTAGTAATGTGATCACCTAACAGCTATGTCCTCCCATGAACGGTTCGGGAAATAGTAATTTCCTCTTTCAAGGTTGGTTCGCCGGTCAACAAGATGACAAATAAACAATTGCTTACTACGGATTACAGTATCACTTGACACTGCTTACAGCGCTTTAAATATTAAGGGGATTTGATCATTATTGAACCTACGTTGCGAACCGGTCCTATATGCACTTGGGATGAGACGCGCGGGAGGAGTCACGTCACGACGAGCGGCAGCGGCGAAGCGGCATTCGCCTTACGGACAGCCACTAAGGCGACAGTCGATCTTTCTACTATTATATTGTATTGCGAATATACCAGCTCTACGGTAATATAGTCCACTTTTTTATTTTACGTCTTATTAGGACACTGGACCAAAACGCAAACGTGTCCATTCTCCACAGAACGGAGTCCCTGTGAGCTGACTCCGACTTTTCGTGATATATCCATACCGATAGCCGACTGTCTACTACTACTTGGAATGGACCTGACGTCCAAATTTTAACTTCGACAGATACCTACATAGATTACATGGCTAAAAATGCAGCCAAAAAGCTTGGCATCCATTGTGAGGCGTTACTTCACAACGGGACAATTGCTTCAGTTGTACCAAGCACAAGTCCGGACGTGTACGGAGTACTGCTGCCACCTATGGGATGGCTCTGCTACATACCAACTGACCACCTTGGATTCAGTCGACAAGCGTGCCAAGAGGCTTATAGGTGTCCCGGTATCAGTAGAGGCGAAGCTGCAGAGCCTTGAACACCGCTGTAAAGTTGCCTGCTTATCGGTATTCTACAGGTTTTACCACGGAGAATGGGCGATGGAATTGCATAATTTAATTCCGCCTTCCCCTTTCCATCATCGGGGGACCAGACATAGGCTGGGGTTCCACCCCAAATAATAAAAAAGCAAAAGTGGATATTCCAAAGAGTCGCACCAAACGTTTCGCTTCCACATTTACATGACGAACGGCTACGGAGTGGAATTCCCTGCACGTTATAACTTGGACCTTTTCAAGGCGAGAATGAATAGGCATTATTTAGGTCTGCATGCTCCACCGTCGACTTCATCGTCACTTTCCAACAGGTGAGATGGAAGTCGCACTTATTTTTTAATAAAAAAATTTTGTTTTTTTTTTCACTGTCTCAATTACATACCTGGTTTGCAAATACCTCTAACCCGTTTTGGATATGCACTGCAAGTTGTTTTTCTTGAATGTATATACGGTGAAGTGTTTCCGCGTCTCCTTATCACTCATCCCATGACCATGTTCCATTTGATTGAATCCTAGTACTTGTGAACTGATTGAGTTTTGCCCAGCTCATCCGTTTGAGAATAAAGCCCTTTACGGGTAATTACTCAAATTCCCTTTGTAGCTGCGACGCCGGTCATAGCCTCTACACCGTCGAACTTGATACGTGCGCGTAGCACTTGGAATGCCTGTGGAAACCTTTTCGTAATAAGATCTAATTTCAGTATATACCTATAACCAATTTACGCTTAATAAAATAAGATTAACAAGAAAATTATACACTTTCATTATTGGTTACACCATTGGTCTCATTCCCAATGAGACCAATTTTGGAAACGAATGTTTCTGAATTGGTTCTTGACGGTCTGGCTAGTGCATCAAACATTTGTCTTTGCTTTGATACACATCATATTATTATTTGACACTGGTGTCAGTCTGCAAATTACTCAACTCTTTAACTACTTACAGTAAAATTATCGTGTTTCGGCTCGTTATATAGGTATCGACGCGTTGTAAGCTAAGAGTTCGTGACTTTTTAGATTTTTTTGGAGAACACTGTTTTGTATCGAGGTTGTTTAAATATTACTATAATTTTTTCTTTGTTAGGAAGTTGTTCACGGCATTTACACGTTCGTATTTCAAATTATTGTTGCACCTTTTTTTACAACCTGTATAGCGAATAGGGCTGTGACAGTTACATGATGAATGAGACTTCGTATAACTTCAAAATGGCGGCCAATCAATCTTAGATTTCCACATATTGCTCCGTATTGCGCCGTTTTCGTCCGAATCCTTACGAATCATATGTAATACGACTGCGCGTTTTTTATAACATGTAATACGGACCTTAGTTCAAATTGGATTACCTTATCACGTCCCACCGCTGTGCTCGAGTCTCCACTTAGGAGAGGTTTATAGGTCTTTAAAGGACTTAAAAGGCTTTCCAGAGGTTGTAAACCTTTTTTGACACACTGGTTTCATCGCAATGTTGCAATGTTAGCCTTCACCGTTAGTGAGGGGTATTGTTATGCACATTAATTATATTGTGATATCAAGTGACGGGACGAACAAATCATGCGCTTGGTGATAAGCCACACGCTTGTTCATTGTAGTTGTAACACCACTCAGAGCTTTAAATCGTAAATATCTGAAGGACGCTTACTTATATTGTTCATTTGTCCGCAATCACCTGGAATACTCATCGCAAGTCTGGAACCCTCAGTAGCTTACCTATATATCGCAAATTGAAAATATGCAATGAAGATTTATTACGTTTTTATGTTTTCGAATTACAGAGTGGTACAAGTCAAATAATTATCTTGAAATATGTAAGAAACATCACCACTGAAGGTGCGACGCCAAATTGCAAACCTTGTAGTTTTACGTAACATCTGGTGCCGTTTATTCCCCGGAACTCGTGTCCAAGATTTCTTTCAAAGACCCTTAAGTTTAACTCACTTATGTGCGAACCTCCGGCCTCTTCGAACTTTCTGCGGAATGTCCGAAGCGGTGTATTGTAAATTTAAGATAAGTGTTAGATTGTGGTAAATCGTGTAAAATTGTGTATATTTATCATTTTCTTTCTTATTATTTTGTCTTATATGTTATATTTAAATTTTACATTATCTTTAAGTTTAAGTCAGTAAAGCGTCCAACAACGCTTTAGCTTAAGCTGAAGTCCAAACGAATATTTCTTTATAAATAAATAAAAAAGGTAAATTGGGTATCTAGTATGATATAAGAACTTTAAATATTGCAGACATGATATTTTACTTTATGGAGACATCATTTTATTTTTTAAACTGAGTGACACTGAGATATATATATATATCTCAGTGTCACTCAGTTATACAGTATATACAAATATATATATATATATTTATTTGTAGTACGCTCGCATATGCAGAATATACTTATTAATGTTTTAGTTAGTCCATAAGTTCTCATTTAACTGAATTGTAAATTCTTATGAGGATAAATTAAACCTCGTTTATTCATTATTCTTCATAAAATCTACACGAGTAGCGAACTTATGATTAGAATTTACATTACATAATTACAAGAAGATGGATCACGTTTTGAACATTTGATAAATTAATTGCAAATACCGTAGATACATTAGCGGTTTTAAATTTGTTTATTGACTTAATAAATTGCATAATTGAACGGTAATCCTTTAATCTAAGAAGCCCTATTTTTTTAAGCCCCACTCTAGATATATATACGGACAACGGCGAATCAGACTACACATTTTTGTTCTAAATTCACCTCCACTGCAATGGAACAAGATATGTCAATGTGTAGCTTGATGTACTGGCATGTGTATATAGACAACGACATATTACACAAAAACTCACGAGCGAAATAAATGTCATGCAAATATTTCTCCCGAGAATGGAACGCGGGATCTCTGCGTGGCAAACGAGTATGGTGACCGTTCGGTGATTTTTTTTACCGTATTTGTATACTGTTGTAAACCCTCTTATAAATGTCAAAACATGACATAAGAGCCAGAGGCTATGCATTCTCAGTTCGTCTGGGAGTTAATTTGTTGGTTGCTGTTCATTTGGAAAAAGGTGTGGATATACATTTACTCATTTCTAAGATATAGTTCGATGGCGGAGTAAATGCTTACAATTTTTGAAAACAAACTAGAGTTTATTCAAATCACAATTTTACGTAAGACAACCACACCAATTACCTGCGCCACTACCATGAGATTACAGTGGCAGTTATCGCAAACGACCGCGGAGAATGTTTGTCTACAAAATGTTGTTTCTTCTGGTGACCGCTAGAGACGCTGCATGATTTGCCATACAAAATTGCGAAATAATTTATGCAGTCGCTAGCGACAACTCTCATAGTAAACTTCTAGTAGAGGCACTGGCCTGAAACTAGGGATCTCGCTATACTATTAGTACCAAAGGAACGGAATCTACTCAACGGCATTACCCAGAGCCCAGAACACCCAACCAGGACGATTTAGAAAAGTTCATTTCCCAAAGAACTTCTGTTTTTTTCAAACCCCCGGGTGCGTTTCATAAGATATAACAATAAATGACATATTTTTGATCAATATAACGCTCAACGGATATAATTAATTTATGGTATACAGACATTTGACATATTCTTGCACGATCTATAGGTTATTGGATATAATAGACGATTGATATTACAACTTTTAATCTAATACCCCGATGGCATTATATACATTTTATATGAAAATTTCAGATATAACATTAATTGAGTGTAATATATTATAAATAATCCCAGTGTTTTTAGGTGCAATGACGAGCGCTGCGAGGAGTATTAGGCTCGAAAACACAAAAATGATCTTATAGAACTGATACTTCCCCTAGGTTAGCTTAGCTTAGAATGGTGCGCAAGCCGAGCGAGCGAAGCAAGTGTGTAGGATATTTGTATGTTTACAGAAGAAGTCGTAGTCGTAGTTGTGATTTTGTACTTGTGATTTGTATGCGAATGGCACACCACTACTTAATACAATTCCAAGCTCTCGCTAATATCACTGTAAAGAGAGTTGTACGTATTGATGGGTAAAATTATCCCTTAAAAATGTCGCAAATCTTTAAGGGTCAACCTGCACGCTTTTATGTACGTGTCATTGTGTTTATATAAAGTAACACTTGTCCATTTCAAACGGTTCTAGCCCACTATTTCCTCATCTGAAGCAAATAAACTGAACTTACGTGAAATATGTTCGCGGAAATTGAATCGTCTATCGTAGTTACGGATACTCTGTCAAACCGCCCTTTTGAAAAATTACTCGATTTACGCTGACGATTTTTTGATACTGTCGTTTCGTTATTTGGTTTATTTTCTTACAATATTGCAGTATGTCTGGTATTCTTAACTTGGGTACCCAGTTTTTACAATATTCATAATTTTAGTTAGTTTCACAGAAATCAAAATATTTCTTTTTTAATTTATATAAACAAAATACTAAGGACAAAATGTGGGTGCTCCTTCGTATATACGAAATGATGATTTGTATCGCGATTCGGATATAGAGCCCGCAGATAAAGTGATAAAAAAGTACTCCGAAGATCACGAACACAGACTTCATCATCACGTGAACATAGAGGGTATACAGCTACTAGACAATACAAATATAGTGCGTAGACTACAAAGAACTAAACCTTTTGAATTAGTGTAGTTAATTTATAGTGAATAAAATAAATATTAGAGCCAGACACATAAACAAAGTGTCTTCCCCGTAGGTAATATTAAAAGAAATTTTGTCGATGGACAATTTCTTTATATACTTAAGTTACTTTTATTTGAAGAAATTATATTATATAAAAATTCCTTATTAGTCTTGTAAAATGGCTAGATTGTAATTAGTTATAAGGTTTTGTTTTGCTTTATTTTATAACAATTAAAAAAAATTAAAATAATTAAATTTTAGATTTCTGTGGTTAGTTTAGTAGTAGGAGCTACTATCACCGGCAACACAAACACAAGGTAAGCCCTATGTAAGCCATAGTTCGGCGTAAACTCGGGAACATTCTTACCTATAGCATGCGCTTCTGGTGAAAATGTCCAATATCGTCCTATGCCGAGATTCGTACCTATCTGGGCACCTAAACTAAAGTAAATTATTTATTTTATAGGTAAAGAGCTTTGAACTTGCCCTTTGGTCCGATGGCGCAGAGGAGACCAAATGCAGAATATATTTCAAAAAATACGTTAACTTATTAGATTATTATAATAATCATGTATTTCGGAACCAGCAGGTCGATTCGTATGATTTCTTTTAATTTTTATTCACAATAACCGAATCGAACGTCAAACTGTCGTATTCGAAACTGAACCGAAATGACGTCACACCCGTACAATTCTCGTACGTTATTCAGAATAAAGTTATCGAATGAAAGTTACCGAACGTCCTATTGTTTACAAAGCAAGTAATATGGAAATCTTTTATTATTTTAAATGAAATCTGGATTTTGTTTTAATAATTGTTTGTGTTTTAATAATTTGTTGTAATAAAATCTGGACAAACACAGCAACACAAAATAAATAAAAACTAACAATACTTTGCGACGGCGGTATGCAGTCGCATCCAATGAGCGAACATCGGCAAGTCCCAGCGTGCGGAGAACGCGCTGAGGATACGGTTGGAGCTATCGCGCAAGCGGCATATTGTATATACCTTACCAAGCAAAGGCCGCGAGTTCGAATTCACGTTTGAAGTCTCGAGTTTCTCAGAATGGATGTGCGAAATATCGGTGAAAGGAAATATCGTGATAAAACCTGCACATCGAAGAAGGTTCACAACCTTCGGAAAACTTGTAAAGTACGCAATCCGCCTCGGGCCAGCGTATTATGGCCTAATCCCTCGCTTGAGAGGAGCGCCGTGCTCAACAGTGAGTCACCACACTTATTAAGGCAGAGTCGGCTTGAGCCGGTCAGAAAAAACTTGATGTTCATGCAATAAAAGCGAAAAAGACGCTGTTATTTTCGCGTCGGCAGTCCGAGTAGCTTTTTGTGACCAGCTCAGCTTGAACTGCTTCCGCGTTAATAAATATGGTAACGCCCTTATTTACGATAGCGTTTTAGTGGTTGCACTCAGGAGCAGGACTGCCACCTATGACCTTATGACTTTTCGGTGAAATGTCATCCAGGAAAAGACGCTTTTACTGTACTTTGTACTCGTATCGTTTGTACGCCCGGTATCTTAATTAATAAAGACCTTTACATAGAAGGAAACTTGGTTTACCTCTGCCTTCCAAAGCACGTTTTATTACAGTTTATACAGATTATAAGTTATTGTTAATGGGTTTTATTTTAAACATTTTAATTAATAGTACTTCTCGTATGAAGTACCATTTAACAAACTTTTGCTTCTACTACAAATAAAAGCAAAAAATATGTGCGCGTTAAGTAAAAGAATAGTTCTTTGAACGCGTTTCATATTAGCGAATCTTCGTCCTATTCTGGCCCTGTACTCTCGTTATCCGTCCGAAACAATTATTGCAAAATAAACAATACTCGACCTAATTAAAAGGTGCATGATGCGAATGTCGCTTCATATTTAACCACATTTGACACTGTTTTAATTTGGACGAGTATTACTTATATGACAGTATATTGTTTCGGACGCATGTCGGACGGAGAACGGGAGTCATCGGTCAATCAGAAATAGAGACGAAATAAGGCCCATCGATCCCTGGCAAGTCATCAGACAAATGGGCCTTAAATCACTTTCAGCGCCAACAGCTGACCCATGTGTACGTCTCCGTATATTCCAAAAATATTCTGTATTTATTGTAATAAAGATAGTATCTCTAACAATGGGTGCTGTTCCATTAGGTGGTATGGGAAAAACAGCAAAACATCTTTTTACAAAACAAACGGAATCACATTTCATCGATAATTAAATATTAAATATAATTTTCAATTTTGTTTTCAACTTTACTAAACAAAATTATTCCATTTTCGTCCATTATAGCAAAGCTCAAGTTAAACTGTTCGATTTGAAGCGAAACAAGTGACGACACCCGTCAATCGTTTCGAATTCGGGCTGGTCAATCCGAGCGCAGTTGTCACAGTAATGATATGGCAGAATAGTTTTCAAATAAATTAAATGACATTTCGTCTCTATTTCTGGTTATATACTCGATGACGGGAGTAGACCCCCATGGTTAGTTTTTTGGCGATTTCAAGCTGAGTCTGGTAATTAACTAATATTTTAACAAGTGATTCGTCTGAAACCTCTTTAAATATATTCTAAATAATAGAGGCTCAAAATCTCACAATTCTCTACTAAAGTGACCGCAATAATTATACAAAATTTTCTAGACAATATTTATATTTTCTTGTATTATTATTTATTTTTATATTATATACGAGTAGTTTATTCCTCAATTTTAAAAGTTAACCTAAGTTATAAAATGAAAATGTCTTTATTATCTTTCGCAAAGAAAGTATGAACCTAAGGTCCTCGCATATTTGACGACATACGTGGTCGAGTGGCTTGCACAGCTGTTTTCATGCTGTCGCCATCTCTGAGGTCCCAGGTTCGATCCCCGGGGCAATGTAGAAAATAAAATAAAGTAACTTTTCAATATTGTCTCGGGCTGGGTGTTTATGGTACTGTCGTTGTTTCCGATTTCCATAACACAAGTGCTTTAGTTACTTACTTTGGTATCAGAGCAACGTGTGTGATGTTGTCTAATATTTACATTACTGAAGACAGTTTCGCTTCTGAAAGTTTGGTGTCCATACTAGGATTAATCATGGAGAACAAGACTCTCACCCTTCCACCTCTAGAGCAGACTTAAGTAAGGTAGGCATAAGACAAAAAGATACGTGTACTTTATAAAATTAAAATTTTCTAAATAATAGCAGTTATATATAATAAGTTATTGCGACACCGTTTTACGCATGTGAGCTATGTATGTAATAAATAAAAAAAACATCAGTCAGAATCAAAAAAATGAAATATAGAAGTAACAATAAATAAAATCATTTATTAATGTAATACGGACCCATTTAGTATTAGAGTTACGTTTAGTTATTAATGTGGCAGTGCCCCTCAAATCTTTGCAATTTAAAGCTCTGAGTGGAACTATAACTGTTATGGACAGGCGTGTAGCATACCATATGACGTTTTCGTCCCATCACTTGATATTATTAAAAAAATGTTAGATTGTATACACATACAACACGGAGGACAAAACAAGACACTATGACTTATTTTCACGTACATGACTCATATTAAAACATATTATTATATAATATGTTACACCCATTTGTAAGTCAATGGTTACACCGTATTAAAACCCAAAAGAAATGTGTCAGGTAGCTGGTGTGGGTCACCGAGTGAGTTGCGATGCATAACAACAAAATAATATATAATAGCATAACACTCAGACCGCCAACGCGAAACACCCAATGTTTTTTTAGCTCTTATTACATTGTCAAAAAACTTTTTCAGACTGGCTTAATGCGAGTCCGAATCGAAGAAATATAGCGACACCCTAATAAAATATTCCAAGAAATAAATAAAACAAACAATAAAAATCTTTTATTATTTCCATCTACGTACCTAAATCACAATCATGAATAAATTATTGTACAGTCATAAAGACATCAAACTTGACACCTTCAACGAACCAAGTGTATTTTTATTCGAATATCGCCCTTAGAGGAAGGGAGCAGAGTGCCGAATTGTTCACAGCCTTATACACATTATAAGACAAGTAAATGGTAAATGGTGTCTGTCCCCTTACGTAAGACGTGGAATAAAAGGCGGAATCGAAAAAGAAATCGTTCGTCAAATATTGGGCGTTCGTAATCTGCTAAAACAATGTTTGACGTGTCACGAAGTCTTTACAGGCTGTTCTACTAAATGAAATCCTAAAAGCTGATACGTAAGCATTACCCACTTGATATTTGGAATTGGGATTGGTGACGAACGGAGCGATGAGCGTATTGTGTCGTAAATACTACTGAAATTCTATAAAAATGTTTCGTCGTGATTACCACGCGTGTCAGTTAAAAAAAAAACACGGAGATAACAGTTTTACTTATTTCAGAATATTATTGTCCATCTGCCTACATACCTACATTACCTAAGTAAAATGGTGGCCAGCTTTAACACGACACACATCCTAAAGACACACAGTGTCCCTAACGATTTTGGTGATGTAGCGCCCTCTGTGTCAGTATACGGTGTCTCTAACGCGCACCTGTCTTTAATAATAAATAATCGTTAAGGACACCGTGTATCTCTAGGACTCGTCACAGGTCCCGTCAAGCGTCCTAGAGACACACGATTTTCCTTAACGATGTTGGTAAAAATTTATTTCATAAATTTTTGTACACATGTTTTTTAATTATTTTATTTTGATTTGATTAAAACAAAGTTGCGTGTTACCGATACCAGACAGAGCTACGCGTTGGATCTGGGATGCTACAATACCAAAATCGTCAAGGACATCGTGTATCTCTAAGATGTGTGACGAGTTAAAGCTTTTATACATTGATCGTCATCAAGTGCCAGACAACCTCATCAATAACCTGATCTCAAATAAAATTCCCTATATTAAGAGTACGTAAACAATGATATAAATCCCAGTTCACCAGGTCAGAACCAGTAGAACCAATTTAGGAAACTAGCTTCCTAAATTCGTGCTGGTCTAATTGTTCTAGATTGTGTCTCTGAGTCTTTTCCTCGTGTAATTTCCCAGTTAAGGATAAAATTAAATAGTATGGTTATCTGACAATAAAAACAAATTGGTATATGTTTTGACAATGTTTAGAAAATCGGTACACATCATTTCATCGATGTGAGTATGATTTTGGTGCCCACTACACTTTGTTCTTTTAGCATTAGATAGAATCAATAGAATGTAATATTAGATTTTTCATCAAGCACCATTTCATTCTGTTAATTTATATTAATTAAAGCAATTAACATATACTGTGAAAGAAAATTTTCGCACTCTTTTTTTTAAGCCCCGCATAGGAAACCCCTGTATCGCAGGTGCGATGGACACACACATGGACAACCACAAATTACTCCCAAACTCAACGAGAGAAATAAATGTAGGCCATACGTATATTTCTGGCCTGGGAATCGCACCTAGGACCTCTGTGTGGCAGTCCAGCATGGTAACCGTTTGGCCACGGAGGCAGTTGGCATTTACTACCTTTATGTAATTATTACGTTTTTCTTACTGTAGTATTCACTAAATATTAAATTAAAAATGTCTACCTTAACATAATTTATTTATTTCAAAGGCTTGCGCTATAAAAAACTTTAAGAAACTGGTTCCGTATACTATACGGATCTATTAACTGAACTAACGGATATCTCACTTACTGTAACTATTAGGCCACCGACGTCATTAACAAGCTAAAGTGCAACCAGCACCTGGGTCCCAAATCTGCTAATTTTCCTGGACCCACTGGTCATTATAATTCCACTGAGACTCCACTAAGGTTATATTGCAATTATGATAATGTTTGTTATTCTGCTAAAACCTATATGCAATGGCAGTTGAGTCTCAATACAGTGTCAGTAGAATGGCAGTGATGGCATTCATAACTGCCTCCGTGGCCGAACGGTTACCATGCCGCACTGCGACGCAGAGGTCCCAGGTTCGATTCCCGGGCCGGGAGAAATGTTTGTATGGCTTACATTTATTTCTCTCGTGAGTTTGGGTGTAATTTGTGGTTGTCTATGTGTGTGTCCATGGTACCCGCGACACAGGGTTTCCCTAGTGCGGGGCTATGTTGAGTGTGTGCGTTATTTATTTATTTATTATTTATTCATTCATTCAATCATTAACGATCGATGTTGCCTTACTAAAACTACCACGGAAATTAGTATGCATATATTGATTTTTTCTCGTTTAGTCATCAATTTAGTCTTCAAATTAAATGGTTTTTTATTTATGTCAAGTAGTAGACTACGCCATTGACGTGCTATCACGAACTGCAATGGCAGTTGAATAGTAGCTCGATAGCTAGCCAGTGACAAGCTACTACTCTAAAATTTTAGTAGAATACCAAACTTACAAAATCCCGCAATTGGCACTCTTTTCTTTAATAAATAGACTTGCTCTTGACCACTACCTAACTCTGGAGCAAAGGTAGGATCTACGATGAAACGAGTTCGCAAAGGCCCATTCAGTTCCACCTTAAAGATACTCGAGATGCTCAGAAACACAGTCGCAGGCAGGGAATTTTATTCCTGGGCTGTGCGCATAGTAAAAGATGATGAATAGCGCTTAGTACGCCTGAAGTGAATATCGACCAAGTAATAATGATATCCCGCCGTACGTCTGGATGTCCGATGGTAAAAGGCGGGTGGGATGAGCTGATGGAGCTCATGGGCACGCTCATCAAAATATATTCTGTAAAAAACCTACAGACGGGCATTTTGCAAGGCAACTTTGCGCCGATGGACTAAACTATGAAGTTTAGATTCGAGCTCATCGTCGCCAATAAGTCTCCTGGCTCTGTGTTCAATCGAATCAAGAGCTTCAAGTTGATACTTCGCTGAGCCATCCCACAACTCTATCGACATACAACTGAGATGATTTAAAATTATCACACATGGGATCCTGGTATGTTATGTATAATATAATATAATATAATATAAAAACTGAAATTAAGCATATTCTGATTTGAGACGAGACGCAACTGCAAATCTATTAGAGGTTTTTAATCGAGAGAAGTTTACGCAGCAACATAGTTTTCTTAACTTGAAAAGCATGACTTGCACAAATTATATATGTAATAGAATACAACATGGTCGCATCCGATAACAACCCGGTGATTATGCGAAATACCCGACAATCTCAAATGGAAAAAGGAGCGGAATGGCAATCTATTTGCCCTTATTGCTTGTCCCGATTCCCATTTACTAAACACGTACCTTTTTTACCCGACCCTCTACGTGTCGGGTTTTTTCTAATCTCCATTAACGTAACAATGTATACAGACATCGGTGTGTGAAAAAATAGACGTGGTTTTCGACTTAATTGATAAGTTCTGACTGCTGTGAGAATAAAATGCACAGTCGACAGGAAGAGGATAAAGCTCACACCTTCGCATAGCACTATCTTAATTGTGCTGTCCAAAAATTAGAAAATACATGCTATACATGTTAGGATAATAATATATAATGTGTATGTGTGTAAAGTTTATGTAGGTTTATATTTGAGCCATATTTATATTGTCGTCATTGATAATTGTGTATACATTTGAATTTTAATTAATTTATTATACAAATAATATCCCGCAGATTTAGTTTATTCACCATGGATAGAGTTAGCTGGAAGAGGTCTTTTCTAGAAATAAGCTCACCTTTGTATATGTCCCTCGTAACTTGTAATTTTTAATATCATTTATTTGTGCAATAAATAATTATATATGCTCAGGTTCCTATCAGCATTCAGTTTCTTAAGGCTCAGTTCACATTGGCAAGGAACGGAATGGAAGCTATTTTTTATAACGAGAATTATAACTAGAATTTAGATTAGAGAATTATAGCGAGAATTGTCCAGAAGAAGCGCGGCCTGTGTTTTGGCTCATACCTATCTAGTTTGTACGTTACACAATTGACACAGGGACCATTATGCTTAAATTCCTTTCCATTCCGTTACGTCGACGTCGCAATGTAAAATGAGCTTATGGCCACTTGCATTGAACTTAAATACCATGTTTTAACCAATGCTTACAATGCATAAGGCACTCTAAACATATTGTGTTAAGAGTGTGTTATCAATTTAAGCATTGGTTTAAAACATACTTATTAAGTTTAATGCAAATGGACGTTATTGTATGATGTGTATGTTAAATCATTTATATACCAAACGTTTGCACGAAGCATTCTGCTTCCTCTTTCCGTAGGTGGCTTGGCATTGCCTGAATTTAATAGCCAGCTAGCCTAAGTAACATTATTTTACTAAGCTAGCTTAAAATATATTCCACCCCAGTATCACTCGGGCTTTGTAGACTACAATAAAGCGTAATGGGTATAATATTCACACGGCATGGTGTTAACTTTGGTCGTCTTAACTAATCACTTATCAAAAGCCCGATGGGACCGACACACTGTGTAAGAAAAAATTCAAGAAGAAAAACTTTCATAAATCTAGGAAATGAAACTATTTTTCCGGATTTAAATCGCGTATATTTGTTTTTTCAAACAGTGTTTTTCGTTTCGTCAATGTTTTTTGTTTGAAAAAACAAATATACGCGATTTAAATCCGGAAAAATAGTTTCATTTCCTATGTGTAACAATCGCGAAAACCTAAGAAATTTCATAGATTTCTCACAGATGGCGCTACGGCTAAAAAAGTTGTTAAAAACCAAAATACAAAATCTGCAACTGGCTTAGTTGGCATAGTGTCTGGCACATTTTGCTGGGAGACGTTGGTTCGAATCCAACCGGATCGAAGTAATTTTTTTCTGTTTGATCTTTGATTAATAATTATACTAACTAGTGGAGTAATTTTCTCAATAAGAATTTAATCAAATTGAATATCATGGTGGTCATTCTGACATTCAATAAAACTTAATTAAAATTCAAGAAGGTTCTATTTTCGGTAAATATGTATAAGCCGTGATAGCCTAATGGTTTGACCTACCGCTTCTCAAGCAGAGGCCGTGGGCTCGAATCCAATCGAGCACATCTGAGTTTTCGAAATTTATATGCGAAATTAATTTTAAATTTACCATGACAGAAAATTACTTGGAAGGAAAACATCGTGATTAAACCTGAACTGTGGCCTAACTCTTCGCCTGAGAGGAGACCCATACCCAGCAGTGGGACGTATCGGTGTATTTTTTAAAGCACATATTACGCACTGGGGAACCCTGTATCCAGGGAGTCATGCACACTAGAGAAATAAATTTAGTACAAATAATTCTCACGGCCCGGGAATCGAACCCCGAGACCTCTGCGTGTCAGTCTAGCACTGTAACCATTCGGCCACTGAGGCAGTATTAATGAGTTGATGGTGAAGTACGTAGAATAGAGGAACTATACCTGTGAAAGTTTTCTTTTGTGGGTGTCACAGTGGTATGTACATTATCTGTCAAATGTACACATTTATAGGTTCTTTATCTTCAATTTGTAGATTGTTGTTAGAAATTATAGATATTTGGTTGAAATATACTATTGATTTGAAATATAATGTTCCCTCTATCTTGTGTATACTCAAAAAGTTTGAAAGTTTATTTATTTATTTATTGAAGGACATCCAACAGCATACAATTAGAGCTTAAAAATCTACTTTACATGACCAGTATATGATGCCAATTACAGGATATCACAGAAACATAAATTATAACATGACGTGACATAGTGTGCTTATGAGTTAATAAACAACAACAACAAAAATGTAAATGTTAGTTCAACATACATAACTATATTATAATTTATTATAACTAGGACTTTTATTTAAATGTATTAACTAAAAAATAAAAAAATAAAAAATAATAATAATAGTAATCAAAGTGTGAACGTGTTATAAATAAATACGTAAATAGAAGGTAAAATATCAATAGTTTATAACTTAAATGTACATAATAGGTTAGAACTCAAATAAAACAGCTTATGGTGGATAAATTACTTCTCTAATTCGTCGCTTAAATGAATATTTAGTGTATGCAAAGATATCAATACAGCTGAAGAACTTATTGTACGTAGCTGTAAGGCGTGAAACTATCTCATTCTGGCCATAGTTCGTACGACTTGGTGGAACGTAAAATACTTTATGAAGAGGATTACGACGGCGATTATATGGCACTACAAGGCGAAACAAGGAAACAAGGGACGGGCTGTCTAGGCGAGTATTGACAACATCGTGTAAGAATGTCATATCGAGGAGCTGTCTCCTATCAGAGAGACTGTTCATACTAAAATGTCTGCAGGCTTCCTCATATGTGTCGAACTTTTTTTTACACTTGTAAGTAAGAAATTTAATGAACATTTTTTGAATGCGCTCTATTTGCTTATCGTATACGGTGTACCGGGGCGACCAGATCACACTACCAAATTCCAAAATACTTCGCACGAAGGCATAATATACCATTTTTAAACTTTCTATGTTAGAGAACTGGTTACAGACTCGTTTTATAAACCCTAGATTCCTGTAGGCCCTATTGACGATAGCAGCAATATGTTTGTCGTACATCATTTTGCTATCTAGAATTATACCGAGATCCCGTACTTCACTATTCGGCCGCATGATGTTACCATTTATTTTATAGTCATACATCAAGGGGTTGATTTTACGAGTGAAAGTAATTTTGACGCATTTATCAATGTTGACACCAATTCTATTTCGCTCATAATACTCTGAGAGTCGAAAGAGGTCACTTTGTAGTTTTAAGCAGTCCTCGAAAGAGTTAACTTTCATAAAAACTTTTTTGTCGTCCGCATATAAGAGAAATTCAGAGTGAACAAAGCAGTTGTCAATGTCATACAGGAAAGCGTTGTAGAATAACGGTCCTAAGTGAGATCCTTGAGGTACGCCGGATGGAATGGATACAAAATCAGACCTACTACCACCAATCACGACTGCTTGGCGTCTATTTGATATATATGACTTAACCCATCGAAATAAGTCACCCTGAATCCCCAATACGTATAATTTATTTAACAAGATAGAGTGGTCCACGCGATCGAAGGCCTTTTCAAAATCGGTATAAACTACGTCAACTTGCGACCCGTCATCCATAGCTCTCAGTACATAATGTGTAAAGTCACCCAAATTGGTGACAACGGATCTATTTTTGAGGAAACCATGCTGTCTAGAGCTAACGTTAGCTGCAATGGTGGAATATACTAAATTAAAAACTAATTGTTCAAATAATTTTGAGATAGTGTTCAGAATTGATATTGGTCGATAATTCTGAATTCTTAGCTTAGATCCTTTTTTAAGAATAGGCACTATATGAGCCTCCTTCCAGATTTCCGGGAATATCCCTTCCCTTATTGATCTATTAAATAGAATCGCAAGAGGAATGGATATAGATGTGGCACAATTTATAAGAAAGATAGGAGGAAGTTTATCACTCCCAGGCCCTTTATTTATATTCAGCCTGTTGATATGCTTTTCAACAATTTCTTTACTGAATGATACAGAGTGTAGATAGCCATAATCGCCCCTAGGAGGAGATTTCAATGACATATGTGGATAATCGTTCAGAGGTTTATTAAAGACGTTATAAAAAAACGAGCCGAATGCATTGCAAATTTCATTACAGTCAGAATATGTATTGGCGCCATCTGACATAGTCCCAGGATATCCCGTGCTGCCACGATCACCTTTAAAGGATTTGACGAAATTCCAAAGTTTCTTGGGGTCCTTTTTTACTTGATTTTCAGAATTTCTAATATATGTATTGTAACACGAATCTTCCAGTACTTTTTGACGTTTTCTAAGATAAGAAAATTCGTCGTAATCTCGGGGGTTGCCGTATTTTTTATATTTTCCACGAACTTTATCTTTCCTTTTAATTACCTTTATTAAAGGAGAAGTATACCAAACGGGATATCTATAGGAATCAATACTACATTTTTTCGTTGGAACCTGGTGCAGTATTATATCGTTTACAACTTTATAAAAGAAATTCACGGCATCCTCCACCGTACCCTGCCTTAGTTCATTTTCCCAATCTATCTTCGAAATAGTGTCATTGATAATGTCATAATTGGCCTTGTGGAATAGTGGTCTATTGAGTTTACACTTTTCTAATAGTGGTGCAAAAATATCACGAACTTCGAAAGCAACTGCTGGATGATGGATATCTTCCTTTACAAGGGGAGTTCGTGAGAGTCTTATGTCAATATGGAAGTTAGAGAAAATCAGATCCAGTATATTACCACTTGTGTTTGCAAACACATTGTGTTGATCTAAACCACTTAAACGGAAATCATTCAATAGTGCAGTAGCAGCTTCTTGAGTACTAGCATATCCACTATGAGTGACGATTGGAGTTCCATGGGACCATTCTATACACGGGAGATTGAAGTCACCGGTGACCAAAACATAATCTTTCGGGTATGATTCAGTTACCCAGCTAACAGAGTTTATGACGTTTTTTAAATGAACATTTTGGTCATGATTCCCTCCCACAATGTATGTCACACATACATGCAAGTCGGCTTGTAGACCAAGACTTGATCGAGGTATAGTTATCCACATTAACTCTGTGGGGGCACGAGACCATTCGGGTCTTAATTTAGCCTGTAATGATCTTTTCGCGCAAATCATCACTCCGCCACCAACGGACCGCCGCCGTTCGGACTCTGTCTGTCGATCCAATCGAAAGACTTCGTAACTATTATCACACAATTCTGAATCAAGAATAGAGTCCACAAGCCAGGTTTCTGTGATGATCACCACATCATTACTACAGTTTAAAATATTTCTGAAAAAATACATAGTTTTTGTTCTTAAGCCACGAGTATTTTGATAATAGAAACTTAAACTGTTACGGGCCATTTAAAAATAAAAATAATAATAACAATAATAATAACAGCAACGACCGACACATGAAATACGGAATTTCGGAAGAGAACGCAATTCCGCCGCGAAAAGACTTCAAGAAATCAGCACAATTAGCACTAAAAAAACTACGTACGTATATATCCAACCGATAAGCAGTAAAATATTGTAAAAAATATTCTGTCCTTGGTAGTATAATTATTAAAAGTATATCAAATAACGAAATAATTGAGTTCATGGTACTATAAAATAAGTAATATATTAAAAATAAATATATCGCAACTAAATTAAAATTTTTAAAAACATTACTTATAATAAATATAATAAAAATGAAGGATAAAAAATTAAATATTATATCAATGAATTTCAGTGATATAAGGATGCATTCAATCTCAAAATTAAATAGATAAATATCAACAATATTTATTAGAATATAAAAATTAATCTTAGAAATACAAATTTCACTCTCAAAATTTATAATTAAGATCACCTGAGTAGTTAATACGGCACAAAACAATATTTTTATGAATGAAGATGACAATTTTGTATTGTTTATTTTAACGCAATAATTCATTTTAGTAACAAATTTTAAAATTTTATATCTATTTTAAGTGTTAATAATAATTAAGAACTAGAAAACTACACTGTTCACTTTAGGTTTTTTAAGATGTCAATGTTTTTTACTCGTACCGCGTTAGAAGATTCGCTCTTACGTAGGTACACTTGACCGTATTTGACCCACACGTATGAATAGTTCTTGTCTTTAGCGAATTTTCTAGCAGCCGCATGCACTCTTTTCATTTCAGGCGATAAATGTTCAGCGAAATAGATGCGTCGATTTTCACCTTCGAATCCAATGTGTTTCGATCCGAATTTATCGGAATTATGATGTTTGTTGAAACGGTAGGTAGCTGACAATACATTATCACGTAGCCTGGGCGAAGCGAAAGAGACTATTATGTTCCGAGGTCTTTTCGAAGTGGTGTCCATCTTAGCAACCCGGCGGCATGCACGGATCTCGTTGTCTGATATAGGTACGTTTATTGATTCACAAATCTTTTTAAATATGCTATATGTGTTCTCGTTGCGTAACTCCGGTACACATTGAATTTCTACATTGCAATCTCTCGATATTTTTTCAATTATTTCAATTCTATTGTTCAGACTACTGATCTCCATCTGTAAAGCATTTCTTTCCTCTTCTAATTTCTTGACTAAATCATCTTTTTTCTGGATTTTACTTTTCACTTCTTTTAGTTCTTCCATTAAGAAATCAGTCGTTGCTGTGAAATCGGCTTTTAATTCTGCAATGGCCCCATTTATTTCAGTTGTAATCATGGACTTTACGTCTTTTATAATTGCTGACCGCAAATTGGTCATATGAGACGAGTTATGGGAGAGTTTTTCATCCAAAAGTGCACTGATGTCTTTCAGAGTAAGAGCAGGCGCCTGCGGCACCGAGGCATCGACAATTTTTGAGTTGTCTAGAAGCCCATCGCATGACATTGTGGAATCGTTAAATTGCTGTAAATTAGTCGTTTTAACAGGCGTGTTATCATTGCGAGCCCCACGGCGTGTCACATTCGCGCATGATGGGCACTTATAACTCTTTTTTTGATCTTTGGTTGCCTCTCTATAGGCTGCAGACGTAATATTTAGGCAACCATAATGGTAAATACCATTGCAAATTACGCATTTGAGAGATTCTCCCAATTCTACAGTACTTCGGCAAGCTAGACAATTCATGTTATTTAATTTATAGTTAATTAACCAAGCTGCGGAGCAAAATATTATCGTCCCTGTATTCGCATGCAGAAAGAGGCCTGCTATTTCGCCGCGGTGTAATCACCAAACCGTGGCGCAACCGGCAAGTGGCCGACCTCACCTACTCAATCGCTCGGCGCTAGAGGCACCCGGTTCGAATCTCTGCCCCACAGGTACGATGATGCGACTTTTCAATATTTGTCAAGTTATTTACAAAACTCACTGGTAACGCCTTCAGATGTCGCTCTCGGAGCAGTTCGCCGCTATCGATCTCAATGTTCCATGATAAATCCGCCAGATGGGGCACTGTGGTAACCAAAAAATGCAACTCCAAACTTAAGCCCGCTATAACGGCAATGCTCGGCTGCTGCGTGAATGCGAGATCCGACACAAATCAATATGGCCGCGATGCCTTACGAGAAGCAACACAAGATAGTACGAGAGGAGCCGATATTTGTGAAACAGCGAGCACCACAAACCATCAAAAATTTAAAAAAAAACTTGGCAAAAAGTGACTATTCAAATTCACTCCACTCAACACACGTCCACTCACGTCAAGATCAGTAAATCGAATCAGTAAAATGATGAAGTTTCCTTAATTTTATCTCTTTTTTTTGCAAACTTTGCAGTTTTTCAAAAACTTATTTGGCCATTTACAAAGACAGAATGAAGTAAGATTTAAACAATTCACGTTACTTAAAATTCAAATAAATTAATGTGAAAGTGAACCTATAATATAATAAGAAAATCAACAGAATTTTATTAAATAGTAATAATATACCTTAACAAACCCAAATCCCACGGAGAGTATGCACGGGTATGTTTCGTATGTTTTTAATGGTACCTACGTAAATTTTAATTTTTCATTCGTCTGAGCACATCTTCACGTCGACAATCCCACAAAGCCTAAGAACTAAGGCATTTAACAAGTGCGTTCTACCAGTTATCTCCTACGCAGCCGAGACGTGAACTTTAACAACAGGCCTCATCCACAAATTCAAGGTCGCGATGGAGCGAATTATGCTTGGGGTTTCTCTGATGGACCGAATCCCTAACGAAGTCATACGTCAGAGAACTAAAGTGACCGACATAGCTCGCAAAAACGTGGGCCGGGCATAGCTGCAGGAGGGTTGATCGCCGATAGAGCAGATTTTTTCTGGAATGGCGACCACGTCGAGGAAAACATAGTGTCGGACGCCCTGCGGCAAGAAGGACGGACAACCTGAGAAAGGTGGCCGGCAGCGGCTGGAAGTGGACGGTACAAGACCGGGAGAGTTGGCGTGCTCAAGGGGAGGCTTATGTCCAGCAGTGGATGCGTGTAAGCAGATGATTCTCCCGACTACAAAAGCAAAATTTTTATGTCAGAGCAAAAATCGTATTACTGCTAAATTATCTCAATTAAGATACTAACGTACTTATGTTAACATAAAATCTCACTAATATCCGTATTGTGCAGGATCAAGCTTCACAATTAATATTTAAATTGAACTCTATGCGGCTTACGGTAAAAACGGCCCAAAGTACAAAGTGTCAAGCTTTTGCTATCCAGACGGTACAAAATTATCTTAATCCTAGCATTAGTCATAAGATATTAGAGCCTCTATTTCATACACGTCCCGTTTTTATAGATAAAGATTTATTTTTACAAAAATCAAGTCTGTTTCTATTGAAATAACTGACTGAAAAGAAACGCATCGTTATATTATTTTCATGTCAAAATATTTATTTTGTTTTTTTAGTTTTTGGTAGTTTATTTTTTTCCATCCTCTAAGATTAATAGACTAAAATATTAATAGACACATCCGACACTCCGACCACTCATGGCGAGCGCTAATGGTCTTAACTATAGGACTATTTTTGCTCGACATCCATTAAGTATATATTATTCTGTGTATTTTTTTATATCGCATGAAAATCTACCCGCGGTTTATTCCTGTATGTACGTCGTTTTAAATTATTACGAAAAAGATTTTTTTACTTGAATTTTTTTTTAATAAACTTTTATTCAAGTAAGCCTGACTCACAAGCACTTTTGAATAGTCAAAATCACACTAGAGATTTCCAAACAAGACAAGTCAAGTAAATAAAATAATTCATACAAAATTGTAAGTAGGATACAAAACGATATAATATTAACTCCAAGCATTTTTATCGTTCATGTACTCATCGACAGTACCCTTTCGCCAGAAGTTTATTTTTAACATATATCTTAAACTTATAAAATGCTAATTATTCAATTTCAGTCGGTATTTTATTGAAATATGTAATTCCTTGTCCCATAAAAGAAATACGAACTTTTTGCAATCGGAATTGAGGCATGAATAATTTATCTTTATTTTTAGTATTACGTTTGTGTATATCGCTGTGTTTCTTAAATACAGTAACATTTTGATGGACATATAAAATACAATTAAAAATAAACTGTGATGCTACCGTTAGAATATTAATTTCTTTGAAATTTTTTTTAAGGGAGACCCTGTTTCCCAGTCTATATATGATGGACCTTACAGCTGCCTTAGAGCTGTAAGAGCTCTCTTTTGTAAAACAAAAGTAGTCGCGATGTCAGCTGTTTTCCCTCACAGTAGAATGATGTATGACATTAAGCTGTGGAAGTAGCTGTAATAAATTAGGCGAGCAGTTTCTTCATTTGTAAGTTCTCTAATTTTTCTTACCGCATATGCAGCCGAACTGAGTCTCGCCGCTAGGGCTGTAATATGTGGATTCCATTGTAATTTACAATCCACAGTGATGCCTAGGAACACTGTAGATTCAACAAATTCCAACAGATCATTGTTCAACAATATTTTACTGTTTACACATTTAACATTTGGAAGTGTGAAATTTATAAACTTGGTTGTTTTGGCATCAAATTGTAAATTGTTCACAGTAAACCAATGAAAAACCTCTGCAAGAGCCTTATTTACGCCATCAGAATTATTTTTTGTTCGGTTAGTTTTAAAAATTAAGGAAGTGTCTTCAGCAAATAAGACTATTTTGCATCGGCTTTCTACAAAAAAAGTTAGGTCGTTCACAAAAACTAAAAATCAAAAGGGACCTAATAATGACCCTTGCGGTACTCCCATTTGTACAGATGATGTGGTTCCATTAACACTAACTCTTTGAATTCTGGAACTGAGATACGATCGAATCAATTTTAAAGCATTATCACGGATTCCATAGTGTTTGAGCTTCAACAAAAGAGTGTTTGTTATACTCAACACAGTCAAAAGCTTTGGAAAGGTCGCAAAAAACACCTATGGCATTCTGCGACCCCTCCCAAGCCTCATAGGTATGTTTTAGCAACGCAATACCAGCATCTGTGGTAGATCGGCCCCTAGTAAAACCATATTGTTCTTTATGGCGGAGGCGTAATTTCCCAAAATGTACACTCAGCTGATCAATAATAGATATAGAATAATAAACAGAAACGCTTGTGGAAGACTTACGACTAAACGTGGAATAAAAATAAACTAACTGTTATTAACAGTTGTCTCCACTAAGTTATAAATTCATTTAAACGGCAATGTATACGCTTCTTTAATAAGATTCCTGTTGATAATCCCAGTTTGCCTTTTACGAGGTTTAAAACAGTTTCTGTGTAGTTGGATGGTAAATATCCATGATAGTGACCCGTTTAGCTCTTGCAGGTTGTCTTGATTTATACTATTTATAATAAATATTTTACATGATAAATGATAAAATTAAATGAAAAAGTATTTATTTACAAAGAGCAACCCTAAAGTTTCTTACTTATTCCTCTCATGGGAATCTGCCTTGGAATGGGTAAGTAGAGTTTAATCAATGTGACGATTTCAAGTGCAATTTAATCAAATTGCACTTGAAATCCTAATCCTTGATCCTTGAAACCTATGAAATAAAGATTATTTGACTTTGTTTGAGCTTAAGGCTTGGTATAAAACTTATTTATTGATTTTTCATCCCGCATCGGATCACTTGGCCTTGCTAGTGTAGTTTACCTTTATTCGACATAAATCCAAGATGTCGAAAAGGATCGAATAAAAATGGCTGGAGCTCTAGTACCACGACGGACAAAACGAAGATTTACCTCCTCAGCGACACCTTTATTCGAACACAACATGGAATAGAATAAATCTATAAATAAATATAATAATAAAATAAATGGAATAAATCTTCTTTTTTAATTTAAATTATACCTGCTTTTCCAGTCTGGTAATTTTCTTGAAACCAATAGGGCATTGTTATTCCATTGAGACTCCATAGGGATTGTATTGCAATTATGATATTTGTTATTCTGCTAAAATCCAGTTGCAATGACAATTAAGTCTCAATAGAGTGAGTGTCAGAGGAATGGCAGTGATAGCTTTAATTTTTTTTTTTTTTTTTTTTAATTTATTGAGGGATAAACAGTTACACACATATAAAAAATACATATTTTAAAATTAACTTATAAATAAACCCATAGTCCCCTAAATATACATTAAATAAAACAAAAAGTAGGTAAACAGACAATCTGATACACAATAAACAGAAGAAATAAAAGTATGAATGTGGTCTATGATAAACAATTTCAAGTTATTAATAGATATAGCCACAGACATATAGACATAACACATACAACACAAAGAACTCGTGCACAGGAACAACGGAACAGAACAAATATATTCAGCAATATGCGTATTTCGTCCTCCGAACACTGCAAGAGTGCACACAGAGATAACTCGCTGCGCTCAGGACCGGTCGTGTCATTACGTAACGGAACACAAGTCGTAATTGAATTGAAAATTAATCATTAATAATGCATTGAGTGAGAAAAAAAAAATGTTAAATAAAAAGAAGTACATATAGTCTTTCCTTTAGTAGTTTAATCCATTCAATACTAACTATCGACTTTGTCTGATTAAAATAACCGTGAAAATTACTATACATACCTTAATTTTTATCTCGTTAAATCAGCAATTTAGTCTTCAAAGTAAATGTAGTTTTTGTAAAATAAAATCCTATAATCCATACAAGCACTTCAATTGTAAGTAAAGACTAATCGAAAGAAACATGGGAAATTTTCTTCATTATCATGATCGTCATTGTTAATATCAGCCGACAGCGTGCACGGTCTAGCCGGCCTCCCTCAAAGCCCGCTACAAGGAGTGGCGATGACATACCCGAGGATGCAGCGTGGGCAGTCCACTCATACGGTGAGACAATAATCTGGTGAAGTTTGCCAGATGTTGTGGCGATCTTTAAGGTAGGCCTGGGACCTTACCATGAACTCTTATTACGATTCAGTTTAGGACCTAAAATGAACCGTTGTGAGACAGCGCTACATGAAATGTATATCACCGTCCCGCTTCGTTGGCGTTGCGAACCTACACTGAACTGTAATAAGAGTTCATGGTAAGTCGCCTGTGTCCAGAAGTGGACGACTTTCGCTGAAATAATGATGACGAACACAAAAAGAAAGTCATGATTTAATGCGCGTACGCGTAAACTAAATAGATAGACGAGTCACTCCAATTGATTTTTACCAGCGCAAAACCACACTTTACTTGTGTAGACTCAATATTCTTCTTGAATAAACGGTAATTCCATAGAATTGAAGGTTAGTACGCAAAACCGCAACATCAGTTATATAATACACTCGTATAACATTTCGTGTAAACTAACACACGAAGCCATCACTGGTCCAAGCTAAAATGGATCACAATACTTAGAAATAAGTAAATAATTGTACTATGTATAAAGTAAATATTTAGACTGATAGTGTATAGTGCATACGTAATAAAAAAATCCATTTTTTTATAATATCAAGTGACAGCATGAATAAGTCGTGCGCCTCGTGTTAAGCATGTCTGTCCATAATAGTTGCAGTATCACTCAAAGCTTTAAATCGCAACGATCTAAGAGGCAGTGCCACGGCGCCTGTCACTCTAAGACATAAGTGGAGAAGACCCATATGCCTGAAGTTCAGTTGATGAATTTTGGTAATTTGCACAAGACTTATAATAATTGTAACAATATTTTTAACTTTTATGGTTACAGCTACATTAATCTAACTGATTAGAATAAAGAATGAAAGAATTAACGAGATCCTGTTAACATTATATCGGATCAAAATACTACATTTTTTTAAAATTTGAGTTAACAAAAATCACTCACTTTTTCTGAAAAGAAGAACATCTACTCCAGTCCTGTTTCTGTCCTTTAAGTATCAAATTGATCTCTTTGTGTGCAGTGATAGTGCAGGTAGAAAAGCAGTCGCTGACTTCGCTCGTGTAACAATATATCCGAGGGGATGTTTTTTAACCAACTTTATCTTTAAAGTAAAACGACAGTTTATCGATTTGTTTTCTTTTGAAAGATACACTTGGGGTTTGCATTTTTGAGCGCAAACTAGAACCGATAACTAGGTGGCGTGTTAAGTAAGTTTGATACGAAAAAATACACACAATTGATTAGTAAAAGTTATTTATATTTTTAGTGGCCATCATTTATTAAAAGAGCAGAATCACACGTACTGGATTTTGAGCATCGAACAATCAACAACCCCTGAGGATGCTTCATAGAGAGGCGAAACATGTATCGAGTATATTTTTGATGAAGTTTGTTAGATGCGTTGTGTTGCGTTTAACTATACTATAGTTGCGTTTGTGTTATTTATTTTATTAATTTTGCTTAAATTAAAATTCAATTAAAAAAATAAATGAATACCGCGTGTGATAAACAATATTGCGTTTAGGATGTTGATAAGGCTGACAATATGACACTATACTTTTTTGGCACGTCATTGCACCCCTGGTGTAGGTAATAAGGCCAAATTCGAAATGACTACTTTTCCGGAGAGAGGTTTCAAGATACTACGAACAAAATTAGAAGACAACTTTTTATGCAAATAGAAGAGCAATAAAATTGCACATAAACATAATTTCTTTCATGTAGTTCGTATTATTTTTATCATATTCATGCATTGACTTACAATTATATATTCATGTGATAAAAAACTTTTAACACATGCGGCTTTATACCAAGGGTACATTTTGTTACATGTCAATTTCCATACGATCTGTGTTTTCACAAATAAATGCGTTATGAATTTATGACTTTACACACCTTTTACGATAACGACTTTATGGGTTCTAATATAAATAAAAAATATTTTTCTCAACAATTTCATAATTAGAAATAGTTCATAGTATTATAATCAAACTTACAGGTACATATTTTAGCAGCAGTGGAGCGCCTTGTGAAAAAGTTCATTCAGGCAATTTCTGCCACCTTACCTATTTCTGTCGCCAATCAGTAATGTCTGAAGCTGTAATATTTGAAGGGTAAAGGTTCTGGTGAAATTGCAGGCACATGGGACTTGCGAACTTATGTCTCAGGGTGACAGGCGCAGTGGCAGTGTCCCTTAAATCTTTGCGATTTAAAGCTGCGAGAGCTGTTACACTGCAAACTGCTATGGACAGGCGTGTCGCTTAACACCAGGCGCACAACATGTTTGTTCCGTCACTTATTATCATAAAAAAGTATCTTTTCGTACATCTTTATCCAAAACTGGCTCAGTGGCCATACCCCTCAGATCTTTGCGATTTAAAGCTCTGAGTGGCGCTGCAGTCCGTAGTAATCTACGGACAGGCGTGTCACTTAAGAAGAGGCGCACGACTTGTTCGCCCCGTCATTTGGTAATAAAAAATAAATGTACGGGTCTAGCTCTCATTATTTTGGTTTTCAATTCCCACCTCGTACGAATTTAAAGTTTTGTTGACACTGTCATAAAATTTAAATTTCAATGTCTAACATCACATATAACATACATAATTATCTTTCTCTCTCAATCCCTCTCTATCTCTCAATTTTCAAATATTATGCAACAACATTTAAATTTATAATTATAAAACAACAAAACCAGCAAGAGAGGCTGTCGGTTTTCTTGTCTTCAAATGTATTGCTTTATAAGAAAGCTTTTATTCGAGAAACCACTTAAAATCTTTTGCGAAGTTTACTCGGAACTGTGTGTTAAAATATTCCTATAAAGATGTTTACCCACTGTTGGGAGAATAAACAAAAAATGCTCAAAAACAAACGAGCAATCGACATCGGAAACACTACAACTACACTAGAGTGCAATTAAATCGAACCAATGTTGGTACTTACACTTCGTCCGAATTTTCACAGAGAATTATTTTACATTAACAAAGATAGCGTAAACCGACGGGCTCAAAGCAGGTATTAATTATATAAAAATATTTATTTTTATTGTTTATATTTTTTTTTGTTAATTTTCTAGTATCTTATTATTATTGATACTTGGTTTTGGCGTATTTAATATTAGGTGGTTTTTATACGCTTTTTATTGAGCCACCAAATAGTGCCGGGACGATATTATATACATGTTTGGGTAGGTAGTATTTAGATTTATCTGTTTAGATTCTATTACGGGTTTTCTTGGTGAATTGTTTTTCCAATGGGACTGACTTGTTCAACAACAATTAAAGCCCCTAAATAATTCAAATTTTGGCAGTTATTTTTCTGTATTTATTCGATCTTTGTTTCAATAGTAATGTATATAAAAAGTTATAAATTTCATACAACTTTACATATAGTTACATTGCGACTCAAAATAAGACTGGTAAAAATGTCAAGTTCTTTTAAATGTTTTCTAAAGAACGCTCGGTGCCGAACGTCCGTATTGTCAAATGTGGACGCACCCTTGAAGTTGGTAGGAATAATTGTTGGGTTTTATTGTTCTTATTATCTTGTAAATTTTGTATACAGCCTCCTTTTGTCGGGTCTTGAAAAAGTTTAGAGAAATTGCGGACCGTGAACTGCTTCCTATTAAGGGCCAGATGAGACTATCTTTTGCGTATTTTAAACATTTGTCAAATTTTCGGCTACTAGATGCGTAAACCCGAGAATAAATGAACATAGTTATGCAAACTAGAACCAACCCACAAAATGTCACTTTCGAGATAATTAGATTTTTGTAAAAACAGTGTGAAGAAATAAATAGGTAACTTATTTGAGACAAACACGTGAGTCATGTGTAGCGTTGGGAATGATATAGGAAAACTATTATATTATATAGCAATAAATAGAAAACATTACGTACTTTTTATTTAGTTAACGAGAACCATGTTCTAGTTTTCGTAATGAAAACGCTGAAGATCTACATTACTTTAGTACATGTGACATGGATCAATTTAGCATATTTAAAAAGATACATTATATGAAGTTAAGCAGCATGGTTCTTTTTAGCTATTAAAAAGTTACTTATTTATGGTTGGTACCCTGAAGGTCTTTTATTTTACATGGGTTGGTTCTTGTTTGCATAACTATGTCCAAATAAACTTGAGATTTCACTCACGGTTGTTTGTAAAATACAAACAACCTCCCAGGACTATGTTAAAAACATCATAAACAAAACTTATTTCAAAAGTTTTAATTATCGTCATCAACATCCACTGCTGAATATAGGCCTCCCGGAGTTTTTGCCGTCTACCACGGTCCTATGCTAGTCTCGCTCATCTACGGCCCACAACTTTAAAAATGTCGTCCAACCATCTCGCTACAGGACATCACACGTTTCTATAATCATTTCTTGACCACTGTCGGTTATTGTTTTTCTCCATTTAAAACCAGTATTTTAGTTTATTTCAACTTATTCGAAGACCAACGGCTATCTTACAGAGTAAATAATAAACTATCTCTATATATAAACTGCCTCCGTGGCTAAACGGCTACCATGCCGGACTGCCACGCCGAGGTCCCAGGTTCGACTCCCGGGCCGGGATAAATATTTGTATGGTCTACATTTATTTCTCTCGTGAGTTTGGTTGTAATTTATTGTTGTCTATGTGTGTGTCCATGGCACCCTCGACATGTCGCCCTAGTGCGGGCTATGTTGAGTGTGTGCGTTATTATTATTATTATATTCATAATGGAGAGCCAATTATAGGTCCTCGCCGACAGACACACATTAAGTTGATTAATGAGCATTAAATTATAACTATATAACTAGTAACTATACTGTATAAGTATTCGCAACACTTAGTAATGTACTTACTCACCCATAAACAAACTATAAGACACTTCACCGATGCAACACTAGTGTTAAAAAGGTTAATATCAACCTGCTTGGACAATACATTGAAGCTATTACTCGCACGTAAGAGATGTGCATTCTGTCGAAAATTCAAAGAGGCCAGATGTACGCACAGAAGTGAATTAAACCTAAGGGTTTTTGTAGGGGCTTTAAGATTTCTCGCATTATGTCCTGCTCAGCTCCACATTTTAGCTTTACTTTTAATAATTCATCCGATTTACTTTCGTACAAAAATTTAAATATTTATATAGATAGCTCTAACGTCGCGGCAATAGCTCTCTGCGGAAACAAAAGAAAGTGCAAGCGGGTAATTTTGTGGTTAGTGTTCTCTATCTACTTGGTGTAACGGGCTGGTGTCCGCAACTCGACCTCGAGGCGCCTATTTTGCGCGTGGTTTTCTCTATCTAATTTCGGTGGCAGTTTTTATTGTTTAAATATTCTAGAATATTGTCACGAAGTATTGGAGTGTAGTATCTGGAAATATTATTTAATATTTCAAGATAATACACTCAAATACTTAAATTGCCTAAGTTAGGTACAGAAAACTAACTTTTCCCTAGCACACAAAAGAAGGACGCTTGCACATTTAAACTAACTACCTTATTACTAAATACAGATTTGATAAGTGTCAGATGGTTAAAACAAAACTTAAAAGTATATTCTGTTGTTTATGATGTTTATAATTAATATTCGAGCTTGTTAGTAATTTACAAATTAACCCTGTATAATCGTAAGTATGACAAACACCAGTGTTCAACGCTAGAATATTTCTTGAACACCAATGAAATCTTAAGCCCGACAAATTTTAACCTTGCCTCTTTAAAAACAATGCGGGTTAAATTGTACAAAATGGAAATTAGGCTGGGAAAGGAGCAACTGTCTCTGTAACGATATTCAAAGACATTTCTTGGAATTACTGGTAATAGCAATCCTTTGTAATGTCTTTTTGTGAAAGAGGAACAAGCGTCCTTTTTTACCTTTTGTCACAGAATAACGTAAACAAAAATGTAACAGACGAGACAAGAGATAATATCACCATTAGTAATATAAATAAACAACACTAAACTCTCCGCTTAGAAAGCTACCTTAAATACTTACCTAAATGATAATTACATAAAATTCTAGGTTATTACTTATTTATTTATTCAATGTTTACCAACATTTAATTTTTGTAGCAGTAGAGCGACCCTATTTAGAAAGCTTACCTATTTTTGCCGCCAAGCAGTAACGTGAGCATTATAGCGTTCCGGTTTCAAAGGGTATGGGAGCTGGCAAAATTATAGGCACATGAGACTTGTCAACTTATGCCTCAGTGTGTCGGGCGCAATGGCAGTGCCCCTAAGATTTTTGTGATTTAAAGCTCTGAGTGGTACTGCAACTGTTATGGACAGGCATGTCGCTTACCAACAGGTGCACGACTTGTTCGTCCCACCATTTAGCATCATATAAAAAGAAAGTCATAAATCTGAGCGAGGCATGATTTACTCGTTTTGTTCAGTGTAGTATCAAAGCTCCAGAGTCTCCAGTCTACACAAATGCATTTACATGTACGTTACTTAATTGACCATAAAGTTCATTATGCTATGTATAATATGGTTACAAAAATTCGTTTCTAAGTTTGCCCGAATCGACACCATAATCGAATAAAACGAAATAATTTAAGAAATAAATTTTTATTTCACACATTTTTATAACCAGAAAGTCAGGTTTTTAAGCCTCAATCACTATGTATATTATTCTAATTTCAATAAATATTAAACACTAAACTTAGGAATATACCCTTTATTAAGTGTACACCTATATACACACATCAAAAGCGTCTAGGGATCAAGGTACTTTTTTTCAATATTTGATTACACTATTAAAGTTAAAATAAAAATATCTGTATAATATTTGTTACATTATTTATTTAGCTACTTATTTTTAAAATTATGAAACTGACCAAAAAAACCATTGATGTTAAAAAGTTTAATCAAAAAACCCAATTTTCAGTAAATGGCAAAAACGTGCTAGATCCCTAGACACTTTCGATATGTACATATATTTACACATAATATAATATTTCTTTCAAGGCATATTATGTATAAACAATTTAAAATTGCTTTTAATAAAGTTTAACTTCATTAATTTGAAAATAAATGTATACATGATATGTATATTTTTATTTATTTATTTATATGCAAACTTTACAGATTTTAAATTTGGTTTACAATTCTGAATAATCTACTTACATAGCCAATTACAAAGTTTGTTAGATTACAATTCATTTTTTACGTTACATAAAAACTAATTCGCATATATTATATACACATATTTATTTTATAATGTATTATGTCTACCTACATATTTTAAATTTACCTTTACTAAGGTTTAATTTTATTAAGTCTTTACACTATACATATACCGTCTAGACACACATTTACTTTAAGGTGTAATAGGTATGCGTATTTTAAAGATACTCTTACTGAAATTGTACTTTATTAAGAGTAAAATAAAACCTATATATTATTTATATTAAGGTATATTATGTGTGCATATTTCAAAAAAACTTTTCCTAAACTGCACGGATTTTGCCTCACATAATATATACGCTATATATATTTGTATACATACATACGTACAACGCAAGCGTAACATTCACCCACTTGGCTATTAACGATGTATAACATCGTTAATAGCCTTTTTTTACAAAATAGAAATTAAAACAAAACATGGCCTCGACGTGGATGCGAACGGCATGGGAGCTGCCAGCTCAAATATCACAGAAACAAAAACAATATCCACATATTATGTACACACGCGTTAAGACCAAAGTCCACAAAACACTATTCTTTGCTGCGATAGCTAACCCATGTGTCTAGGGTGGAGATTTCTTGACAGACCTCTGCCCCCTGCTCGCAGAGAACTGAGAGGAGACCGTACAAGACAGGACGCGCAAGCGCAAACTCGTAAATTCGCAAACAAACTTTGGTTTTAGAGACCAGAGCCTTTTTTAGATCGACAAATGTATATCGAGAAAAATTTATATATAAGTTGTATAGTTTTAATTGTGACCATTATTGAACACGTGTACAACACGAACGCTCCCATTGCAAAATCTGATATGCTGAGCTGAATACCGATTCCATTTACTATCATTTGAAGTTCTATTACCGCTAACTGCAAAGAAAAATATGTAATTAATGTTTTCTATTTTCGAAAATGTATTAGCTGTGATAGCCTAATGGTTCAACCTACTGACTTTCATAAAGAGGCCGTGGGTTCGTTGGACTCACAGCTCTGAGTTTCTCGGAATTTATGTGCTATATTTAATTTGAAATTCACCGAGAAGGAGAACATCGTGGTGAAACCTGCACGTCGAAGAAGGTTCACAACTCTCGACAGACGTGGGAAGTCCCCAGTTGGGGACCCTTGCCAGAGACGAGACTCGCCCAGCAGTGGGACGCACAAATAGGTTGATGATGCTGATGGAAATGAAACTATTTTTTTTTATCTACATCGCGTATAATTGCTTTTTCCAACAAACCAACTTTTCTGGCTCTTTACAGCGCAAATATAATAGTCTTAATCCCAATGTATTAGCAATCGCGAAAACCTAAACTATGACTACAGTTTCAAAGAGCTACAATATTAATGACGGCCCTTCTGTACTTTGCCGAAAATTTGTCTTTTAAATTAAAAATCAGACGGGCACCGGGCGAGATGAGAATTGAAATCTCGCCTGCCTATTTTCTCTAAACAATTAATATTTGTCGCTATATATATATTACGGCTATTAATATACTAGTATTAATATACTATATAGTCGCAAACTAGCGCAAGCTTGCGCTAAGGTTTTAGATGATGAAATACAAATAGAGTGAATTACTTGTAATTTTTAACCGACTTCATATAAAGAAGGAGGTTCTCGTTACGCGATTACTCAGACATTTGTGATCCGATTTAGATTATTCTTTTTTGTCGAAAAGGGGGTACCTCAATGTAGAAATCACATTAAAATTTAAAAAAAATATGCCAACTTTAGAGGTGGCAAATCAGGGGATGCATCTGGTTTTTGGATTTTACCCACTTTCCACGAAGGCACGATGTTTCAAGGATTCACCTTCTTGCCTTGGATGGAGCACTGCTACAAGGAGAAGGAAGTTTGACGCAGACTATGAACTATGGCCAAGAGAAAGTAACGTGACTCTCGACAAGAAGCTGGAGATGAATGGCAGCACCTGCTCCAAAAAGCTCTCTCGGGAGGATACAAGCACTTATACTTTACGTACTGGGCTGATGAAGAGGCGACGAAATCATTACCATCAACTTCGCAACATGTGCACAGACTACTACGGTTATCAGAAATTATCTTGCACGATTGCATATCGAAGCATAGCAACTTGCGAGTGAACGAATCATGTAACCGTCTAGCGATAAGTTCGTACTTTGTAAATGAAATGTAATTTGAGTATCTAGGAACATTAATTGTTATCGGTATTTGCTAACTTAAATTTGCAGTTTGTTGTTAATGTACTTTTAGTTCTGTTTTGTAATTTAAAAGTTTTGTGTGAATTTTATTTTCGAAAATGTTGTAGAGGAGGAATATTGTAGGGACACATTTAGCATTGTAAGCATTTTCAAGTTCAGTATTGGTACGCGCGCCGCGCGCTACAACCGTTTCAATTTCATGTCAATTTGTATGTTACTGTTGCTTGAAGAAAAATGTATGTGTATTATTGTTTTAGACAATTACATATTTAAATTACATTATACTCGTAGATTAAACGTAGAGTATTTTCAATTTTTAAGTTTTTCCAATGAGTTCAAAATAAGAGAAGGTTCAATTGAAGCTGCAGGAAAATCGAAATATTGGTTTTCTTATTATTTCTGATTTTGTTTAGCAAATGCATTTAAAAAATAAAAATAATAAAATCAGCTTTATTTTACATGTGCATGCAAAATCAATTAGAAAAAATAATAGAAAATTACATAAACCCTTCATAAAAAAACAACAATTTAATTTATTAAATTCATTGATGGATCGAGTTTACAGTGACAGCTCCACCAACCCATGGTAACGTATAATGGAAAACTGACACTGGCAATTCACGGAGCGGTTTCTGTCCGCCGGTGCTGCAGGACAGCGGTTTTATTTCAATACTCACAACCCTGCAGTTTATGCGGGCACGAAGCCGCTGCGATTGCAGAACGGACCGCGAACTTAGTGGAAGATAATAGCGCGGTTAATAGGGAACTCATACCGCCTGCACCACATTGCGCCTGAACCGACCGCCAAAGTGCGCGGGCGACGACGGCCGCCAAGCGCGCAGGTGATCGCATCCTGCGCGGTTCTACTAGTACCCCGCCGCGCTAACCGCGAGCAACCGTCACCACTACAGGCGTAAAACACGTCGTTAAATGTGCTACTAATTTTACATACTTAACTATCACATTCTACAGATGCTGCAATCCCGCGGCAGGCGCGGGCGAAAACCGCTCCGTAAGTTCTTAGTGTAACGAAAAATGAGTTTCAGCGCCATCCAACGTGTAATAGTTAGCTTTTATATACTAGTAGCATTTTACTAAAACGCCACCTGATGGTTAATAGCCGAACCCGCACGATAAAATACTGAAATATTGAAATATAACTGTTACTCAAATGACTGTGTTTAATTTTGTTAAATTTTAAAATTGTGTTGCATCGTTTTCACGTTTTAAGCCCTACCCAATCAAAACCTTTAAGTTATGGTAGTAGATAATAGAGCGTAAAGTCTGAATTGCACACAAGCTAAAAAGTGGCGTCATCGGTACCCGATCTTACACAGCGTCATTACATATCTCCCCTTTTTTTCTATATCTATGCTGACTGCCAACTGAGCTACGGAACGAACGAACATTGTTCTTGGTTATTAACGACTTTTTTGCCGTAGCGCCATTTGTGACAAATATATGAAAGTTTTTTTTTCTTCTTTCTCTACTATTATTTATTTATTTGACTTGTTTGCTGAAGATTTCGGGAAGCGACCTCGGCACTCCAAGACGACGACCCGTTAGGGCGGCAGATAGAGTGCGAAGCTCTTACCTTTTAAGTTTGATTAATTTTCGAGAAAGACTGGCGTTGAGCATCGGGAGTGCTTCCTTCGCCTGTATATAAACCGTAAGGGTTGTCCATGTGTTATTATGAGAAGATTTTGTACCTTTGTGTATAGTTGTTCTTGACTATTGGTAGGGGAGGGACTCTATTTATTTATTTTTATTTATTTTTATATTTGTGTTCAGGTTACAAAGACCCATAAATACGTACCTTATAGACTAATATACATACAATATAATAAAACACTGTTTCTATCTAATCTACACGAATTGCACTTGTAGGCGACGTGTGACGCAATCAGGTGTCAGTTAATCGGCCGCGGAATCGACGATTCATGACACCCTTCGGCCAAAACTCCTCCTTCAAGAAGGTCGATAGATGTTTGGTCGGTACTCTCACTACAAACGAATTAAAATTTACGTTGTGGCGGGACTCCAACCGCTCGATCCTCAGGGTGTACTTGGTTTTATGTCTGATGTACTCCACTATCTCCTCAGACTTCGTGGAGTAATGCACTCGTGACAGGTACAGCAGCCTCGTCGGTATGGCCGGACGCAGCAGGAAGTTCGTTCCTGTCGGTGCTGTACCACAGTGGTTACGGCCGGTGGGTTTCCTCTTCCTCTTCACCACTTTTGTGAAGCCGTCCTCATCGCACCGGTCCGTCTGCCTCTGTGGTTTTGCAACTTCAAAGACAGTCACACGGTGATTGTTTCTGCTCTTAGCCGATTGCCGCCGCTCGAGTTTCGAAGTGGTGGGTGGGCTGGTACAAGCGACTACAGCGGCGTATGCACGTGCAGAGGCTGACATGTAAACGCGTGACGTTTCCACCGAGACGGAGGTGCGGGTAGCAGGGCGCGGCGTATCGACTCGACACTGCTGATGAATGCATTTTGCGCCCCACGTCGCGTGTTTATATTAGAGGCTTCTGGTGACCTACATACTGTAGCAGCGTTGCTTCTTCGGCACGCAGTTCACTTATGGTGTTATCTGAAGCCTCCAATTTAAACTGCAACTCGCCCATGCTTGACTTCAGGGAAGTAATATCCTTCAGCAGCCTGGTGACATCGACGTGACTGGAGACAGTTTGTACAGCTCCTTCGCCACGAATGTAGGCACGTCGTCCGGGTCAGTCTCCTTCAGGAGTGTGATAATATCCGGCGAGATGACATCTTTTCAGCTTTGCCGAGGCTCTGCAACAGCAGCATCTTGCCACTGCAAATCTCATCCTCGTTGAAGTTGGATTTGCAGATCTGCACGATGCTGACGTCCATGGTATTGGTACATGGTATATAAAAGCTCATTGGCTGAGTTGTTGGAAGCCCATTGCCACTTACGCGCAGCGGCCTAATAAGCCGCGCGAAACTCGAATTATAATAATAATTCTCACTGCGTAGTGGAACGCGTCCGTTTCCGAATACGCACCAAACTGCACTCAACACTGTGGGTTCTGGTCCTACAGCGTTCGTCTCCGTCCCTTTTCAGGCTAGTTCATCTGCCGCGTGATTGCCACGTGAGCCGCTGTGTCCTTTAATCCACTGTAGAGTTACGTGGTTGTGTATACTTATCCATGAGTGTTTGATACTATTCGTAAATGAGCCCTGTGTTTATGTCATAGTTGTTCAGTGCTTGAAATACTGGCATACTGTCGGAGTGTATTCGAATGGAGTGATTCTTTACTCTTCTCGCAATGATTGCTTCTGCTGCCAACCTATTCCACCTCTAAGGATGGCAAAATTGGGGATGAATCCGGTTTTGCGCAATATCCGGTAACAGATTCTAGTACTTCAGTATTCTGTACTGAGTTTACGGTTGGGACATGAATAATACATATTTTTATTGAAATCGGTTAGCTGTCAGCGGTTTAATCCAAAAAACCGGATTCATCCCCTAATTTGCTACTCTTAGACATTGAATATTTTTGTCAATTTAAATAATAATAATAACGCACACACTCGTAGCCCCGCACTAGGGAAACCCTGTAACGCGGGTGCCATGGACACACATATAGACAACCACAAATTACACCCAAACTCACGAGAGAAATAAATGTAAGCCATACAAATGTTTCCCCCGGCCCGGGAATCAAACCCGGGCCCTCTGCGTGGCAGTCCAGCATAGTAACTGTTCGGCCACGGAGGCAGTTAACTATAATAAATGGGACTTCTACTAACCCCAACCCCATTCCAACAAAAAAAAATCGTTGAAATCGATTCGCAAATGTTGGAGTAATCGCGCAAAATACACACAAAAAATACAGTCGAATTGATTTTTTTTTTTTGATAAATTTGTAGCTGCAAGTCATCCACGCATCCGCCGCGCTCAACGCGTCGGCGTGCACTGAACGGCGAGCGCGCGGCGGGTCCTATTTATGCCTTCGCGCGCACCCGCGCCGTAACATCTCTATGTACTACTTACTCAATCAGACTTGTACTATTTCTAAGATATACAAAAGTATATAAGTAGTAACATTCGTTGATTAAATGTCGAGCTACACCAAGCCACACCAAGCTAGCAAGCCACAGCAATAGCCTTCGACTCCTGAACAACCAGCGTTTTATTTGCCTACCAGCAGCTACACAATAGGCTCCTAAATTGGTGACCCCGACGTGATACTACTTACCAGCAGTATGAGTGTAGGCAAGAACACACCGCCACACGAGACCGTGCCACCGCAGGAAGTTGGAGGAATTTCCTTATCTCTCAGGGTGCCGCCGTTTTGGCGCGACCGCCCCAGACTGTGGTTCATCAGTTTCGAAGCAGCGACCCACGACCTTAAGAAAAGTCAAGCGCAGTTATCGCAGATGGTCATCGCGCAACTCGACAAAATGGACGTCGAGCAAATATCTGACTTACTGTACAACCCACCATCCGAAAGTCAGTATACTGTTCTGAAGGAACGGCTTATCTCCGTGTATGAAGAAAGTGAGGGACGTCAATTTCAAAAGCTACTTCAAGAGATGGAACTAGGTGACCAAAAGCCTACCCAACTACTCCGCCGTATGCGTAACCTGGCACGCGATAAAGTTCCTGATTCCACATTAAGGCTAATGTGGATGAACCATCTCCCACCGCACGTCCGCTCCGTTCTCGTCGTCAGCGACACTATCAGCAAGACCGCTGCGCTGGACGAATTAGCATTACTCGCAGATAAAATGCTAGAACAAAGCCACGAGATCTCTGCCGTATCCGCAGCACCCCCACCCACATCATCAGCAGCGCCCGCTCCACATCAATACGCCGATTCTCAATTCCTAGTAGAAGAAATTCGGAAACTATCACTAGAAATCGCCGAGTTAAAATCGTCGCAACGCAACCGCGCAGGCAACGAGCGACAGCCGCACTACGACCGGTTTCGCCGACGCCGCTCGCGCGACAGGCATGGCTCACCGTCTCGCTCCAACTCACGCGGCCGCAGAGCAGCGCTATCACTCGCAGTATGCTATTATCACAGACGTTTCGGAAGTGAAGCGCGAAGATGTACACTGCCGTGCACATTCTCCAGTGATAACATGAAGTCGGAAAACTAAACAATACGTTGGCTGCGGCGGAATCCAGCGTATTAAGCAAATCCTACCGCCTATTCGTCACTGATAAGAAAACAGGGCTCACATTTTTGGTTGACACGGGCGCAAACATATCCGTCATACCAAAAACAAAAGGATCCCATGCACAATCACTGCCATTCAAGCTGTTTGCCGCCAACAACACCGAGATTCCCACATACGGAGAGAAGACGCTCGAGTTAGACCTCAGTTTGAGAAGACCATACAAGTGGAAATTTATCGTCGCCGCAGTAAACAAACCAATCATTGGAGCCGATTTCCTACAGTACCACAATCTCATCGTGGACTTGAAAAGGAGACGCCTAATTGACAGCGTGACCACTTTAGCCGTCAACGTACCTTCACGCCTCACCAATATGCCTACAATAAGGAGCATCGACCATCGGCAAGCCTTCCACGACATATTAGCCGAATTCCCCGGTACGACACGATTGTCATCAATGCAGTTGAACCCAAATCACACCGTTGAACACTACATCGAGACGACCGGAGCACCGCTATATGCTCGTGCACGACCACTACCACCGCACCGCTACGCCTCGGCTAGGAAAGAGTTCGAGAGCATGATGCAACAAGGATTGTGCCAGCCAAGCAAGAGCCCATGGGCAAGCCCTCTACACGTCGTTGCAAAGAAAAATGGTGATATACGAGTTTGTGGCGATTACCGTAAACTCAACACGGTAACTAAGCCTGACCGCTATCCCATACCACGACTACGCGACTTCACACATCAACTCAGCGCAAAAAAAATATTTTCTACGCTGGATCTCAACCGTGCCTACCAACAAATTCCAGTGGCCAAATCAGACATTGAGAAGACTGCAATCATCACACCGTTCGGTCTCTTCGAGTTTCCCCGCATGTGCCCCGGCCTCCGCAACGCAGGACAAACATTTCAACGGTTCATTCATCAAGTACTACGAGGACTCGATTTTACTTTCCCATTCGTCGACGATGTTCTCATCGCTTCTGAAAACGAAGAACAACACCGGCAGCATCTACGAGCAGTGCTGCAGCAATTTCAAGAATATGGTATTACCATAAACCCTTCCAAATGTGTCTTCGGCCAGCCAGAAGTGAAGTTCTTGGGCTACCTAGTGAATGAACAAGGAATTAAACCGCCGGAAGAAAAAATAGCTGCCATAGTACAATATCCAAAACCGACCACTGTAGAAGAGCTCCGACGTTTTCTCGGCATGGTGAATTATTACCGAGAAAATATTCCAAACGCCGCAACACTACAAGCTCCACTCAACTTATATTTACATCACTCAAAGAAGAAAGATAAAACTCCACTACAATGGAATACAGAAGCCTCGGAAGCATTCGAAAAATGTAAACAAAGTATTCAAGAAGCAGCACTTCTCGCTCACCCGCATCACGCCGTCCCACTCGCACTCATGTGTGACGCATCGAACTACAGTGCAGGCGCCGTACTTCAACAATACGTCAAGGGGACGTGGCAACCACTTGGCTATTTTTCAAAGAAATTTTCCGACGCACAAACTAAGTACAGTACCTACGACCGAGAGCTTTTAGCCATATATATGGCGGTTAAGCATTTCCGCAAAACATTCGAGGGACGACATCTGATAATCTATACAGACCACAAGCCGTTAACCTACATGTTCACACAGGTCAATCACAACAATGAAACACCAAGACGCACGCGCCAAATCCTGTTCATTAGTGAATTCACATCGGACATAAGGAGCATCAGTGGCAACGATAACGTAGTGGCTGATGCCCTGTCAAGAATCGATGCAATCACTGCCCCTTCCACGTTCGACTACGAGCAACTCGCCCATGCGCAAGAAAAGGACAGCGATATACCTACGCTACTGTCGAATCAAAACCTACGCTTTAAGCTAATGCCACTACCATCATCGCCGAAGCTTATCCTCACAGAATGTTCGACACCTAACGCACGCCCGTACGTACCACCAGATCTCCGGTATTCTGCATTTAACGCGGTACACGGACTTTCACACCCCGGTACTCGAACCACCCGCAAGCTCATGAAGGAAAGATTCTTTTGGCCTTCACTCAACGCGGACATCGGCAAGTGGACGAAAACCTGCGTCGCTTGTCAACGTGCAAAAATTCAACGGCACACAGCCAGCGAAGTTGCACCATTCCCGCCGTCACACGATCGATTCTCTCACGTGCACATCGACATCGTCGGACCACTCCCAACATCCCCGCACGGTCACCGCTACCTTATCACTATGGTGGACCGCACAACGAGATGGCCTGAAGCTATACCATCGGAAGAGATGACAGCTGAAACGGTAGCCAAAGCCTTCTACGAACAGTGGATTGCACGTTACGGCTGCCCAGCGAAAATAACGTCAGACCAAGGGAGGCAATTTGAAAGCAAACTATTTATTGCACTAACAAGGCTAGCCGGCATAGAAAAAATACGCACTACACCATACCACCCACAGAGCAATGGTTTGGTGGAACGATGGCACCGCACAATGAAGACAGCGCTCACCGCACGCCTACAATCAACATCACACTGGATAGACGTGCTACCGACTGTACTACTTGGCCTGCGCGCCGCCGTGCGCAGCGATACCGGCGTAAGCGCTGCACAGCTGACCTTCGGCCGCAACCTGCGACTGCCTGGCGATTTTTTCGTCGAATCGCCATGTGACGTCACTAGGGATCACAATTACGTCACAAAAATAAAAGAATCCATCAACGCGCTCAAACCATCATCGTCATTACCACCACACAACAATAAACGAGCGATATTTGTTCACCCTGCTTTGCGAGACTGCCAGCAAGTGTTCCTGAGAGTCGACGCCGTCAAAAAACCACTGCAACCACCATATGACGGGCCCTACCGCGTACTGAAAAAAAAGGACAAGGTGTTCGTGCTGCAACTACCAGATCGACAGGCAACCGTATCAATTGACCGCCTAAAACCTGCTTTCACGCCCGCGGATTGTACGACCGACACTGTCACAGCACCTGCAATCACCAAAGCGCCACAGAGTCCCGCCAGAGAAACCACAACAAGGTCGGGACGCGCCGTGAGACCACCGGTACGCTTCGCTTAGAGGGGAGCCCTGTAGCTGCAAGTCATCCACGCATCCGCCGCGCTCAACGCGTCGGCGTGCACTGAACGGCGAGCGCGCGGCGGGTCCTATTTATGCCTTCGCGCGCACCCGCGCCGTAACATCTCTATGTACTACTTACTCAATCAGACTTGTACTATTTCTAAGATATACAAAAGTATATAAGTAGTAACATTCGTTGATTAAATGTCGAGCTACACCAAGCCACACCAAGCTAGCAAGCCACAGCAATAGCCTTCGACTCCTGAACAACCAGCGTTTTATTTGCCTACCAGCAGCTACACAATAGGCTCCTAAAAATTCCTTGGGCGACCATGATTTCTTATTTACTACTTGCGAAACAACAATATCTCTGTGGCAACGAAGAGACCTTCAAAGAATTAAGTTGTAAGGTTCGAGCATCGAGTATATAATAATAACATAATAATAACGCACACACTCAACATAGCCCCGCACTAGGGAAACCCTGTGTCGCGGGTGCCATGGACACACATAGACAACCACAAATTACACCCAAACTCACGAGAGAAATAAATGTAGGCCATACAAATATTTCTCCCGGCCCGGGAATCGAACCTGGGACCTCTGCGTGGCATGGTAACCGTTCGGCCACAGAGGCAGTTAAAAATAAAGTTAAATATAACCGGAAATGGAGACGAAATAAGTGCCATCCATCCCTGGCAACTCATCAGGCAAATATCACTTTTAAATATCAACTCTTGGTTGCACTGAAATCACAAATTAGAAAGCTTGAAATAGTACGTCTCCGTATATTCCAAAAATATTCTGCATTTGTTGTAATAAAGATAATATCTCTAACTATGGGGTACTGTTCCATTCGGTGATGTGGGAAAAACAGCAAAACATCTAATTACAAAACCAACGGAATCACATTTCATCGATAATTAAATATTAAATTTGTAGTTTTGCAATTTTCGTCCATTATAGCAAAAGCTCAAGTTAAACTCGTTTCGGTCAGTTTGAAGTGAAACAATTGACGACACGCGTCAATTGTTTCGAATTCGGGCTGGCCAATCGGAAGTCACCGTAATGAAATGGCAGAATAATTTTCAAACAAATCGAATGACATTTAGTCTCTATTTTTGGTTATATACTCCATGGCTCCGAGATAAAACACAAATTACCATAGACACGATAAAAGATACCGTTAATAAAATGACAATCTCGATCAGCCCGTATGCTATATGAAATATAACGTAAGAAAAGAATATTAACGCTGTGACCATCCCGATGTAGAAAATTAACACATATGAGTACAAATGTGATTTTCTGAAATCAGTCTGAAAATAACAAAAATAATATTAAAAACATAGGTTAGTAAATAATTGTAAGAAACATCAAGTATACAACCAGAAATAGAGACGAAATAACGGCCATATGTTCTTACAACTTATCAGTGATACATCACTTATAAATATCAAATCTCGTTTGCACTGAATATAGACAGCGCCAACAACTGACCTGTGTATACGTTTCCGTATATTCCAAAAATATTTGGTATTAATTGTAATAAGAATAATATCTCTAACAGTGACGTGCTGTTTCGTTCGGTGGTGTGGGGAAAAACAGCAAAACATCTAATTATAAAACAAACGGAATCAAAATCATCGGTAATTAAATATTAAATATGTAATTTTGCAATTTTCGTCCATTATAGCAAACCTCTAGTTAACCGGTCGATTTGAAGTGAAACAATCGACGACACCCGTCATTTGTAGTAATGATATGACAGAATAGTTTTCAAACAAATTAAATGACATTTCGTCTGTTATTTCTGGTTATATACTCGATGGTAACAAATTACAAACTGATTGCACATTTAATAGTGACCTTATGCTCGCCATGAAATCTTTGCGTATACTAGTGTTATATAGTAAGCAGTAGAGCTCTTTGTGAAAGAGTTCGTCCAAGTAAGTACTGCCACGTTACCTATTTCGGCCGTCAAGCAGTAATGTCAGCATTACTGTGTTCCGATTTTGAAGGGTAAGGGTGCTGATGACATTACAGGCACATGGGACTTGTTAACTTATGTCTCAGGGTGACGAGCGCAGTGGCAGTTCGCCACAGATCTTTGCGATTTAAAGAGCTGAGTGGCACTGCAACTGTTATGGACAGGCGTGCCAGCGCACGAGTTGTTCGTCTCGTCACATGATATTATAAAAAAAACCTCGCACAGACTCTCTCACAGAATTTCGATTTGGAAGGGTAAGGGTGCTAGTAGCTAGTAGTGCTAGAAATTACAGGCACATGGGACTTGCCAACTTATGTCTAGCGGTGACGGGCACAGTGGCAGTACTGCTCAGATCTTTGTGAATTAAAGCGAGCATGACATATTCGTCATGTTACTTTGATCCTAAAATAAGTTATGACGAAAAATTTGGTCGATATTACGTTTAATAGTAAAAAAATTCCGACCGATAAAGAAAACCATTATAGCATTGCATAAGTCAATATTACATATACACTTTACGCTTATTTGCCATATGGACACAAAATGCATGATGAATGAAAGAATTTATTATTTTACAAACGAAATTAAAGCCGTTTGTAAAATGTGTATCGCACACTATGCGTGTTCTGTTTAGTTCAGTTGATATAAAAAAGAAATCATTGGTATACACACAACAAAAAAAGTTTGCGATCACTTTTAAAACTTGAAATCTTTTTTAATTTCTAAAAATATTTCAAAAACCTCTTTAGTGATACTATTATTTGTTTTTAATTTTAATTATTTATTTAATGTTGTACTTTTAACAAAAAAACTATTTATTACATATTTCTTAATAATATTTCCACATATTAAAAATATGTTAAGTTTTCAAACTGATCGCAAACTTTTTTTGATGTGTGTATGTAAAGTACCTATTGAATATAGAGGTTTTCTTGTATACTAATGTCGTATACTAATCAATGTAAATCATTAATTTTAGTATTTTCTCCAAAGTGATAGATTCAACACTTCACTGTCATGTGGAATCAACCAAAGCCATTTGAGGTTGTATCGACTCAGATGAAATCAGCAACTTGGCCGGACCTAACGCATTATCACAGTATAGAATAAAAATGGAAAATCTTACTTTGGTACAGGCTAGTATCATGCAGAATATTAGGACTAAATCTTTAATTATTATTATAGTCGTCATCACCAAACAGCTCGTGACACACGTTATATGCGAAGTCATATGGGTCGTAAACACTAGCTGAAATGAAAATGGAAAAGACATAATGGAGTTCTTTGAGGGTAGTAATTTCCTAGAGGTGCACGAAAGGAGCCTCCCTGCTCGACATACCATTCTTTCCTCTACGTCAAACGCAACCTGGGCAACAATCGACATGCAACTTACGCGAATTGGTAAATCCTTTCACGTGATTAATGAACTGCATTTATCGTATATGCCATCGAAACGATAAATTAAAAATGAGCTTATAGGAACATCACTGTTATAATAGGTTTACGAAGCGAGAGACGGCGAAGAAAGACGCTTGGAATCTCCAAATGTTCAACGGTGTTTACTAACGTAGTTTATGATCGACATAAGAGACGTAATCGCACCCATCATCGGTGTCAGATTACCGTCCCACCCGGTGGAAGCGGCAGCCGGCGATCGATGATAAGGACCGACGATTCTATAAGCTTTCATCCAAGTATCCCCGGTAATATAACCGTATAACCTGGTGCACATACTGGAGCGCCACTCATAGGCCCTACGATTCGACACAAAGCATTTTTTTTTAAGGATATTTTACAGTTGGCCGCTGATGGCCTAGACTGCGCCACCGGATAATAAGCCCGCACGAGGCAAACCCTTTGTCGCGGGTGCCATGGACACGCACATAGACAACCACAAATTACACCCAAATTCACGAAAGAAATAAGCGTAGGCCATACAACAATTTCTCCCGGACCGGGAATGGAACCTGGGACCTCTGTGTGGCAGTTCAGTGTGGTAACCGTTCGGCCACCGAGGCAGTTAAATTAATAGTATAGACCGTAATAAATACATACAGTAAGAAACATCAACGGGCAATGCCAGGGTTTCCTGCAAAAACGGGGAGACCAAATCATAACGCATATTATAATGATCACCATACCGATCCTGAAACGGATAATATTAATGTTATAGTAATAATATGCCTGACAATTACACGAATGGCCTGGGGGCCTACCACAACCTCTTAAAACAATATTACTTTAATCTTACATTGACTTTTCGTACTATGACGTGCTTATAATAAGCTTACTATAATGTTAAAACTACGATGTTTTATTGACAGCTTTGTGACTATTCATTCACTCAGTTCGTACTATGACACAACTTTAACATTAAAGTAATATTGTTTATATGTCAAATTTAGCAATCATAAAATAGTTACTCGGACCCAGTGGAAACAATGTTATTTCGGAATTGATTATCTAAGTATTGATTTGTAATGATTAAAAGATATGTTGAACTTATTTATTTACATAAATCTCTTCAATATTTCGTTTATTTTTTTATTTAATAGTACATAAGAAATTTTTTCTCGGTAAATAAAAATACGCGATGTTTATTTCGTAAAATTACGAGTATGACAGCGACATCTATATGCTCCTTGGAGACACTAACAGTTGACACTAGGCTATAATTCCGAATTCACAACGTAACTCACAACAACAAGACTCAGCTTGTTTTATTTATTTTTCTTCATGAAAATGCGGAAAAGTAATTGAAAACAACGTAATTTTAATAGTTTTATTATTACATACTTTTATTTTTTTTAACAGTTAATATTCTCTGAATGTAAATAACATTAAGTACTTAATTATAATACTACGATATGACGATTCGGAACATCAAAAAAGAAAGAGATGGCATTATGTACTTCATATAACATTATTAAGGAATAGACAATATTAGGAAAGCATTCGTTCTTTCAATCATTTTAGCATTAATGTATTACTTGGTTGGCAGGTTTGTCATGGTACGAATGTATGAGCAATATCTAAGCTTATTTTATGCTTACAATGAAGTAAGATTGTTTTTGGGAAGGTTATGGTAGGTCGCCTGGTCTCAAACTAAGGAATTCACTGCAATATAAGCACCATAGCGATGGACTTTGCTCTGGGGCACTTGAATACCCAGATTATACATTTCTGACAGATGGCGCTTCGAAAGAAAATTGTTATAACCCAAAAATAAAGATCTGCAACAAGCACATAGAAAAATTCGTAAGGTCTGCTGGTTTGTTCAGTAGCTCAGTTGGGGGAGCGTCAGCACAATGAAGTGAAGACTGGTTTGAATACAGCCGGATCGATGGAATTTTTCTTAGTATTCGATCTTTAGAATAATAAGTTATAACAAACTAGTGAAGTAACAAAAAATAATTTAACATCATAGTAGTAAAACATTGTGATATTCAATAAACGTCAACATATTAGAATTTAGACAAGTTCATTTCCTTATTTGATGCTACCGGGAATCGAACCCGGGGCCTTCCCACCCAATGCATGCAATGCCGCACTAAAAAAAAGTTGGGCCACCGAGGTCGTCTGAAATATTAACTCATATATCTTGCTAGTCTAACCAAACTACCACAAAGTACGGATGATTTCTGTACCTCGCAAGCGTCGAGCGTATACCTAGCCCCAGAGTACTGCATAGATTTTTATGGCTCGTGCATTGCTGCCTTTATACAATATCGTAGTGGAATAGTGCTGGTTAAAAATAAAGAAGCAAAACTTACGCCGACAAAATCGACAAAGCGAATGCAGTTACCGTATGAAAATACTTCTTCACCATAACACTGCACAAAATAAACAAATTTTTAAATAAAACCGCTCTTAACAAGCAACAAGTAATTTCTAACTTATGACACCAATTAGAGTTCACCAAAGAGATAAAACAGTGTACAATTGGATGCTAATAAGCAATAATATGTCAACCAACATGATCATAGCTTTGCGAAAATGACTAAACAATTTTTTGTTGTTTTTGGTAGATTATTCCAAAATTTACTTGTAAAATAAAAACTTTTGCTGTTGTCACCTCATTACCATAATTCCCCAATAACTGCTTCAACATCACCAATAACATCAACAGCCTATCGTAGTTCACTACTGGACATAGCCCTCTCCCAATGCGCGCCATTTCGCCCGGTGCTCAGCTCGTTGCATCCATCTGCTGCCAGCAGCGCTTCGCAAAGCGTCACTCCATCTGGCCATAGGGCGTCGTACACTACGTTTGCCGAGCCGTGGTCTCCAGTCAAGAACTCGCTTCCCCACCGGTTATCGTTTCTTCGGCAGATATGGCCAGCCCACTGCCACTTCAGCTTGCTTATTCTACCAGCTATGTCGATTAACTTACTTTTCTGTCGGATAACCTCATTCCGTACCTTGTCCTTCAAAGAAACTCCGAGCGTAGCTCGTTCCATAGCTCGCTGAGGGACTTTCAACTGGTGAACTAACGGTATCCTGAGTGTCCACGTCTGGGCTTCGTGTAACTTAACAAGTAGAACGCACTGATTGAAAACCTTTGTTTTCAAACTTTGCGGTTTACCAAACGCTCACAACAACTGCTTGTCAGCATCCAATTACGATATGTTTAAATGAAATCAAAATCAAAAAAATCTTTATTTCATGGGTAGGTAAATTACGCTTGAAATCATCACATTGATAAAAAAACTACAACTATTTATTCGTAAAGCTATTTCCCCGATAAGTATAACTTATGGAATAAAAATAAAATAGTTTTTTTTTTTCATCTATAAGTATGTAAAAATTTAATTATAATATTTTCTTTTTTTTTACTTAGGTAACCAGTTTTGTGGAAGATGGAACGATACGCTACCTCGACGGCAAATAACTAAATACTCCTGTCTTATATTTTTGGCCAAATTCACTTTTTGATGTAGTTAGATGCAACATTTAAATAAATAATAACGCTCACAATCAACATAGCCCCGCACTAGGGAAACCCTGTGTCACGGGTGCCATGGACACGCACATAGACAACCACAAATTACACTCAAACTCACAAGATAAATAAATGTAGGCCATACAAATATTTCTCCCGGCCCGGGAATCGAACCTGGGACCTCTGCGTGGCAGTCCGGCATGGTAACCGTTCGGCCACGGAGGCAATTGAAATCTACACGTTCTGGAGAGAACACATAAGCGGATTCTCTAATTTTAAAAGATTTATTTACGTGTACAAATATCTCGACACACATTTCAAATTAGCTAAATATTTTGATAGAAACATCGTCCATGTCCAACACATAGATGACATTTCTATCGTCTTTTTTTGGTTCCCAATATCTTCTATTTACGCGAGAGCACACACTTATCCTATATATATCCTTCCGCTGCAGTCTCACGTCTGATAGGGACACTGAACGCGATGCGTGAGGAAAGCCAAGTTCATGACGAACGAGAGAGGATGCTAAATAATGCCAATATTACGAGAGGTCGGTCACCATGGAGCGGCCCCCGTTACAAGTACCCATATTACAAAATTAAAAAAGTGGAAATTAATAAAAAGTGGAATTTCATTTAAACTGGATTTTGACATAGAAAAAACTGCGTTGCCTCAGCGGCATAAACGAAGAGCTATGCCGCCAGCTTACTCCCAGCTTCGTGACAGCAAAATTGCCATAACATTGACAAAATTCAATCACCTTCAGCAGTTAAAGGCTGTCTTACCAAGACTGTCACGATTTCTATAATAATTTACCGCATAAATAAAGTTACATTTCTTATACACGTTTATAGTGATTGTAAAATAAAATAGATATACAGAATATAATAAAAAAGAAAGAGCATTAGGAATGAATATTTTAAGCAAAACTCGGTTACAGAAACATCTTCTAACATCACTAAATACATTCATACAATAGAATGAATAGTGTAAAAGAAACTTACCTAATATGGAAAATAAACTGTTAGAACACAAGATCAAGGTGATCCAGATGAAAAAAAAAATTAGCATTTTATCCTTCTTATAAAATTAGCTCTGTGTCACTTATTAGTATTGAGTTATTCACCGTTGAATTCTAATAAATTAAAAAAATGACAACTACATTCCCTTAAGTTACCCAGTTACAGAAAATTCATCGTCGTGGGCTAAATTTCAAAAACATCTTAACTCCGTTTCTCGACGAAATCCTTTTTTACTCTTCAAGCGCAATATCAAATGAATAAAGCTTAAAAAATAATTGGCACACTTTCTCTAAGTCATTTTTTTTACTTGGTTCACAACTTGAATTACACAATATTATACACTTAACAAGCTCTTTAAGTATACAGTACATTGTGTAGTTCCTTATAATAGTGAACATAACATAAATTACCAACGTTCGATTAAAAAATACGAATACAACGACATAAAAGAAAAAAAACAGGATTACAAATGAAAACTCACAACTCATCAAGTACTTTGTACACAATACCTTGCTGGGGCAAAAGAACCCAAAAATGTACCTAATTTTAGTCTGATCCCATTGTAATACGAAAGTGATATATATAAAGAAGAATGCTGGCCGACATTTGTTCTATAGAGCGGCAGATTGAAAGTTTTTCGATTTGACAATCGACTACCTGGACGTGCGACGTAATCATAAAATATAGGTATAATAATAGATTGTCATATAATTACTTCTACGATTTCTTGTGCCTACTCAAAAGTTTACATTAATAGAGTGGAGGAGTTACGAGGTTACGAATTTAGCTGACGTCTTGTATTTTCGTATTGCTTTACCCTCCTGAAAGTGAGCAAAGTCCGAATGTGCTTAATCATTGCTGCATTAGTGCACAGAGTCTGTGCGAGGTTTTTTTTATAATATCACGACGGGACGAACAAGTCGTTCGCTGGATGATAAGCTACACGCCTGTCCATAACAGTTGCAGTGCCACTCAGCTCTTTAAATCGCAAAGATCTGTGGCGAACTGCCACTGCGCCCGTCACCCTGAGACATAAATTGACAAGTCCCATGTGCCTGTAATGTCATCAGCACCCTTACCCTTCAAAATCGGAACACAGTAATGCTGACATTACTGCTTGGCGCCAGAAATAGATAAGGCACTTCTCTAGACGAACTCTAACACAAGGAACTACTAAACGGTTCACCAAGAGTCGTCTCTAAGTCCCTTAATTCACTAAGATGCGACTCTTGGCTCAGTGAAGTTCATTTCACCCGGACCGCACACCTGGACGTAGTTCGCAACGAAAGATTTTCTCTACTAGGACTTGTCAGTTTACAGTGGACAGGGTCAACACTGCAACGACGATCAATGTTGAATTGTATCAGGCATTTGCATACTTTGCCCAACTTAAACCGGGCATAGGTGATTTTTCTTCTACATCGTGCTCTTTAAAGCGGTTTCCCACAGTACGTGATTTTACAGATCACCTAACATGTGACACTGTAAACTTGCAACAGTGATAGAAAAAACAATGAAAGGGCAGTTCGATCACTATCAGAATCAATACTCATACAGTCATAATTTTAAACACTATGAATTTTTGAAATTGATACGTCAAAGTTTCAAATTTAAAAAGAAATTACAAATTTGGACCGTTAATATAATTTAAACTTTACCCTGTTGGCATATCGCTAACAGTTCAATACCATCAATACCTATTGCAAGTTACGACGTTTGGATTTTATACTGAAATTTCAATGAATGTGCTGCCTCTAGCGGTTGATAACTTAACGACGACGAATTCAGATGTTTATTTAGTCGTCCAAAGAAAGAAGCGTCCATATTGCACTTGCAGCGATATAAGGTTTACTTTCACTTCTTGTAATATAAAAATATTACGACAAACAGAAAATTGAAAATTTATTAAAATTAAATGAAATAAGACTTGATGTCGATGACGTTTCGTACATAATATTAGAAGTGCTACTATCATTTTTCGAAGTTAAGAAGAAGAGCGAGATAAATGATACGACCATAACGTAGGTACAAAGCGAAAATAACGGGCTGAGCCCAAGTTTGTGGAAATACGCGAACAGTTGGCACGCGTGTCACGCAAACTAATCACTTCTACTGTATTTACTGTTCGGTGATAGTAATGCCGCAGTTATGATATGAATAAATATAGGTGGAGCCGTTGCGTAGAGATGGATAGGTTATTCTTTAATTTGTTAATTATGATAATAAACGTACCGGGCCGATACATGACTATGTCGGCTGCACGAGACAATCGCTAACACCACGAACCGTGGTAAAACCACCATTAGATATAACACTCTAATGTCTTTAAAACCTAGTACAGTACCACATATTAAAATATTGCTAGTATAGAATAATCAAAATCGTTCGAACTTACGTGTTGTGTGTTACAATATTGACGATAGCAGTTATGGTAACCATGGATTGCGCATATGTTAAAATGATCAGTAAAAAAACTTGAGGAATGCCAGGTTCATACAAAAAGTTTCTGATCGACTTGTCTGATTTGGCGTCTAAAAAATTAGAAGAAAAAAAATGTTTAAATTTTCGTTTTGCATTTGGACGCATTTATTCGACACGAATTTCATCGCGCTGCCCCACGTGACTGCCGCGGATGTACGAGCGGACGAAGAGCGGAGTCCGCGTTGCCGCCGCGCGGCGACCGCGTGCGTCTAACTCTTATAGCTAAATATGCTCTATTTGTTTAGCTTTTACATTTTAACTTAAATGAGCGTCCCGGACACGCGGGCGAGACTGACTTGAATTTGGTCTACGCAGCGGCTCACGCAGCGGCCGCGCGGTTCTATTATGCAGAGGAATTTGAATGTTAATGTTGTTGCCTAGTAAATATTTAGAATTCAGATTCGCCATTAATGTACATGAAGGCGTGGTCGCTTCAAATAGTCGTTGCCAGGAGATGCGACGCTGCAATGCATTGAAATGAGCAATGCAATATAAACTTTATCTGCTACAAGATTACGGTACATTTGTTTAAACAAAACATGCAGCAAGCGGAGCTAGGCGGCGCGGCGTCGAGCTGCACCGGACTTAGTTTATAAAATGCAATACAGAGGTAATATAAACCTTATAGTCTATTGACCTGGTTGCGGCATGTCGTTTGTCGTTTTATGTCATTTGACCATCGAGTATATAACCAGAAATAGATACGAAATAAGGGCCATATGTTCCTGGTAATACATTGGCGATACAGCTCTTATAAATATCAACTCTCGTTTGCACTGAAATATAGACAGGCCAACTACTGACCTGTGTGTACGTCTCCGTATATTCCAAAAAATATTCTGTATTTATTGTAATAAAGATAATATCTCTAACAATGCTGTGCTGTTCTATTCGGTGGTGTGGGAAAAACAGCAATACGTCTAATTACAAAACAAACGGAATCACATTTTTACAAAACAAACGGAATCACATTTCATCGGTAATTAAATATTAAATATGTAATTTTGCAATTTTCGTCCATTATAGCAAAGCTCAAGTTAACTGGTCGATTTGAAGTGAAACAGTTGACGACACCCATTGACGACACCCGTCAATTGTTTCGAACTCGAGCTAGCCAATCGGAGCGCAGTTGTCACAGTAATGATACGGCAGAATAGTCTTCAAACAAATTAAATGGCATTTCGTCTCTATTTCTGGTTATATACTCGATGCATTTGACTAAACACCAAACTAGTAGAGGTGAAAAAATACCTATTAAATCGATTATCGTGTTTATGGGTAATTTTCAGGTTAGTTTTCTTTACCTAACGTCGGTGGCAATTTTTATTATTTGAATATACTAGAATATGATCAAGAAATACTATCTAATATTTCACGATAAATACTCTAATACTCAATTAATCGAAATCAGGTACAGAAAACTAACCTGAAAAATCTTTGCGATTCAAAGCTCTGTGTGGCACTGCAACTGTTATGGACAGGTGTGTAGCTTACCACCAGGCCCACGACGTGTTGCATGATATTATAAAAAACAAAAGCATTTCCAATTTTTAAGTTTATTTTGGTTTCCCTTAGGCTCAAGTCACACTGGCGCAGAGTCGAAGCGTCGCGTCGCGTCCTGTTTTTGAACTACAACGCCTGGCGACGCGCGTCGACGCGCGTCACTTGGGCGCCGTAAGGCGACGCGCGTGGACGCTTGGTATTGTTAATGTAACCAAATTAACGTGACATGAGCATCGTTTTCCGCTTATACTTTTAATTTACACCAGCAGCAGTAGTCTAGTTAGGAACACGACACGATTCACCCTTGAAACTGCATTAGTTACTAATTGCATAGCACTTGCTTTTACGTGTTAAGGCGTCGTTTGCCTACAAAATCAGAGCTTATCAAAACATTTTACAAAGACTCCAAACCGAATTGTCAAGTCCTCTAACCACTACGGACCAACTTAAAGACCCATTCAAATTAGACGATTATAGAAGCGCAGCAATTGCGCTGCACTACTCATTTTCATATAATATTTAGAAGCGCAGTTCCAGTACTATTGTCGTGACTGGCGTGTGCCTCTTTTGCAGTCACAATTAGTGAACTAAAAACTACTGAAGCGCTACAGACGCGCGGCTACCGCACACTGCAACGCTTCTAGAAGCCTGAAGTTTACAAGAGTTTTTTATAAATAAATAAAGCGTGTAATTTGAACGCGCCTCAAATTAGTCAAGTCAATCCTCTTCCTTGAGAAAATAACAGTAGAACACAAATGGATTGATACGAATAGTTTATTCATCACTTACTAGAACATGACAAAAAATCTTAAGAAACGACATTCAATAATTTTTTTATGATACCAAGTAACGGGACGAACAAGTCGTGCGTCTGGTGGTAAGTGACACGTCTGTCCATGACAGTTGCAATGCCACTCAGAGCTTTAAATGGCAAAGATCTTAGGAGCACTGCGCCAGCACCTTGAGACATAAGTTGACCCTGCTCTGAGCTCCCTGACCTTTCAAAACAGGAACGCAGTAATGCTGATATTACTGCATGGCGGCAGAAATAGGTAAGGTGACAGAACTTCCCTGGATGAACTGTTTCACAAGGAGTTCTACTGCTACTAAACAAACAGGGTTTTTCTTTAGACTCGAAACATTTTAAAGAGGTTATTAAAGTTTATACGTCTGAAAACACACAACTTTTGCTAAATTTGAGTTGACATGAATATTTCGCGTCCAATACAATAACGGCTTCATTATGATGATGGAACTGCCTTGCTTCTGCAGCGCATCGGGAATGTTTGTGCTGGCGGGTACTGATGACTAATATGCCATCATGTTCAAAAAGACGACCTCGCTGCTCTGCAGATTTTGGGCCAGCGCAACAAAATCCTAAAGACCGTAGTTGGATGGTACGATTCCACTCTTATGCGCCATTTCATTTGAAACATTTTATTGACAAATACCATTATTCTTGTACATTCTTCATAAACATATAATCTTTTCACTTACGTAGTGTAGTTCCTATGAAAATTGTAAATAACCTGTTTATGGACATTATTGTCTGAACTAAAGATAAAATAAAATTTCATATCAATTTATACGTTCTACTGTTGGGTATGGGTCTCCTCGGACGCGACGGTTTAGGCCATAGACCGCCACGCTGACCCAAGGTGGGACGGTGACTTTTCAAATTTTACGAGGTTTGTAAACCTTCTTCGACGTGCGGTCCCGTTAAATGTTTTCCTTCGTCGAAAAGGTCACGGTAAATGTCAAAATAAATTTTGCACACAAATTCAGAAATGCGAGCCCGGAACGGAAACTACGGCCTCTGCTTGAGAGATGTTAGGTTTGACCTAACATCTCTCAAGCAGAGGCCACGGTTTAATTTTTTTTAATAATTTTATTTTCACAATTTGAGAGTCCTGCAGCAAAAGTTGAATGTGTTCATAAGTACAATAACGTCTTAAAATTTGCTCTTTCGCTAAACTAGCCATGCGCAATATTCATAAAATTGTACCATTGCTCGTAGACAAATGCTCGAATACTTACTTGAGTGATCTTCTTCGACCTTTTCCGACTTTACATTATTTAATTCAAAATCATTTTCAATGCCTGTTTCCTGTCTTAGGTTGCCATGTGAAGATATAGTCATTTTCGTTTTCGATTTCTTATGCAGGTTTAATCAACTTGTATTAGTAACTATTGCATCCTAATACTAAATAACATAATTGCGTGTTGTTAGGCCTAAACGTGGCCTTTCTATCTAATCCTTACAAGTACTACAATCGCTTATTCACATACCATGTTTCACATAAAAATAAATTGTTTTCATGCATAAAGGTATAGTACAGGATACCGTACTCGTATCTACATTTAGATGCAGGCAAGAAATATATATCATTATTAACTTGTATTGCACTTAAATTTAGGTTTTATAGGGAATCCATGTCACTAGACGCAGTTAAACACCTGAAGCCAAAAGGATAGAAAATAACTTCGCTGCAAAGACTGCTTCGCTGAATCTACGTTTATTCTATTCTATTTCCTTAATGGCGGCCACTAGGCTTGGGCCAATGTCAGTTTCCATTAATGTTGTCAGTTAATATTAGTCAATAACGTTTAATAATTCAACGTTCCGGTAGCAGCAAGATATTTATTTTTAAATGAATCTCTTCGACGGAGAATCTACGTTTTTTCTAGCACGTCAAAACTTGAAGTAAAGTCGGATTTTTGTTGTCGCTAAATAAATTATTTCTCAGAACAGACAAAGGATGAAAACCATAAAGTTTCAATTAGTTAAACAGAAATGATATATTGTGTTGCCAATTTTTGACGAAATAAAATAATGTAATATTTTTTTAGTATATCCAGTGATCTTATCTTAGAGGATGGAAAAAAAAGGTTATTATGTAATGTCCGTGTAGTGAAGATTCGAAAACTAGTCAATTGACCGGTTTTGCAATCAATCCGCTTGGAGCAAAGACAAAAAATAGTCTAAGAGCAAAGAGACGAATATGACATTTGTAAAATTCATATCACATCAGTCATTTTCAGAAAAATGCCGTCGTATTTACTTAGAAAATGCACTAATTACCATGTTAAATTAAATAAAACACAAGGAATCACCCACCCGATATTAGTTAGCAAAAATATTTACATTATTGCTAAATATATTTTATTTTATTAATTTTTCTGTTTATTTTAATAAATAACAGTAGTTAATTGAAGATAGACATAACAAATTATTCCTGTAACGAGTGCGATAAGGACGCATGAACTGCAGTCATAGATTATAAGTGCAGATATGTGCATTGTATGCAGTGAAATCATCAATTTGTTTATTATTATTTATTTATTTATTTATTTATTCATTTCATAGGTGACTGACTGTATTGTAGACGGGAAACTTATTTATACAGATTTGGAATGTTCATTCTGTTCTACAAAATCATTATCATATTCATCTATGCCCCGTCAATGCAAATGACGCGCGATGTTTTGAAAAGTTTATAGTTGCGCGACAGATATAAACTTAACATAACTTAGGTATAAAATCACTTGGTATATCCTTAGTATATCACAATGTGGTTCTGGGGGTTTACCATAAACTTTCCAAAAACAATCTTACTTCAATGTAAGAATAAAGTAAGCTTATTATAATCTTACTCATATTCGTACCATGACAAACCTGTCAAACAAGTAACCTATTATTGCTAAAGTGATTGAAAGGACGAATGATTTCACAATAGTGTCTATACGTTATTAAAAATAGGAAAGAAATAACGCTATATGAACTGTATAATGCCATCGCTTTCTTTTTTTATGCACCGAATCGACTTATCGTAGATAACGTGTAAGTACTTTACTATTAAAATCATAGATTTAGTATATAGGTACCCAAATCTATGATTAAAATTACATTGTTTTCAATTATTTTCCCGCATTTTCATGAAGAAAAATAAATAAAACAAGCTGAGTCTTGACAGTTACGTTGTGAATTATATACTAAATCTATGGAATTCGGTATTATAGTCTAGTGCTAACTGTTAGTGTCGCCAAAGAGCATATAGATGTCGCTGTTATAATTTTACGAAATAAACATCGCGTATTTTTTTTTAACGAGAAATTATTCCCTATGTATACTATACATAAAAAATAGACAAAATATTGAAGAGATATATGTAAATAAATATATTCAACAATATATTTAATAATCTCAGTACAGAGTACTAAAAAAACCGACCTCAAAAGTACGTGGAATTACGTCTATTTGCTAAGTTTGATTGAAATATCCCCTAGTTCGCCACTATACAGGACTCGATACTGGAGATAATAAAAATAGGTTCTCACTACGACACTACTCAAAGTATATTCAGGGAAAAACGCCTTGAATTGGAGAAGTAGCAAAATCAACTAAATAGTTGCTAAAAGCAATTGCTCCTAAATTAAAGTTAGGCGCTATTTATAAAAATGAATCTTCATGTGTGAACAACCACCCTTAGAGTTGGATGATTTCCTTCAAAATGAAATGGGACCACTATGGAAGTACCCCCTTTCCAACAAAAAAAGAATCATGAAAATCGGTTCACAAATACCGGAGTTATCGCGTAACATACATACAAAAAAAAAAGAAAAAAAGAACATACAGTCGAATTGAGAACCTCCTCCTTTTTTGAAGTCGGTTAAAAAATAACTTTTTATCATTGCAAATCAATACTTGGACAATAAATTCGAAAAAACATTGTTTCCACTGGGTCCGAGCTACTATTTTAAGATTGGTAAGTTTGACATATGAACAATATTACTATAATGTTAAAGTCGCGTTATAGTACGTACTGAGTGAATGAATACTCACAAAGCTGCCAATAAAACATCATAGTTTTAACATTATAATAAGCTTACTTTAAGCGCGTCATGGTACGAAAAGTCAATGTAAGGTTAAAGTGATATTGTTTTAAGAGGTTGTGGTAGGCCCGCAGTGCCTCTACCATGAGATTACATGACAGTTATCACTAGCAACCGCGTAAAATGATTGGATATAAAATATTGCTGCTGCATATTTTGTAATTTTGTGTCGATACAGTGGCGCGCTTGCGTCGCGTTTGCATCTCTGCTTAAAATCGCGCGCGTGTATAAAGGTAGACGATTAGCGACTGCATCAATACTGCATCACGTTTGTATCGCGTTTGCACCGCTGCTAAAAGTCGCTGTGTGTAACCGCTCTAAGTAATTGTATTTACCATATTATAAACGAGGCAACATTGTTTTCACAAAGTGACATTACTATGTGATCGTAGAATTACAAAGCGACGCATTCTACGACTAAGGCGTAGACAAGTAGACCAACTTAAACCTCTAAAAACAATTAACCCATAACAGTAAAAACTATGCCGAACTGCCACGCAGAGGTCCCAGGTTCGATTCCCGGGCCGGGAGAAATATTTATATGGCCTACTTTTATTTCTCTCGTGAGTTTGGGTGTAATTTGTGGTTGTCTATGTGTGTGTCCATAGCACCCGCGACACAGGGTTTCCCTAGTGCGGGGCTATGTTCAGTGTGTGCGTTATTATTATTATTATTATTTCCTTTTACAAGACTAATTATTCCGTTCTATAAAAACCTTAGTAGGATGGAAAAAAATAAAGGAAGGTTCCGTTTCTAAAGGGTAAGGGCCTGTTTTCATTTTAGCATTCATTGACTATTTTTAATTTAAGCTTTGACTACGAACGAATCAGCTTCAAAAATAGACAAAAAACTCCGATTGTTTCTTCGTATTTATTCTATTATATACATGATTTTTTAGCAGTGAATAAATTTTTTATTACCCCAATTTTTGTCAAAAATTTGAGAATCTTCAAGGGTTTCAAATATTTTAACTAATAACTCTCTCAACCATAGATGTGCTATAAGTTTTCAATGTATCTTCAAAAACGTGGAATGTCAATTTCAACTACTCAAAATTGACAAAATTTGATGTTTATGTCCGAAGAAAAACGCTGATGAATTTTTTGATAACAATTTTTGTAAGTTTCTTCTAAAAATATTAATTACTAAAAATATGTGGTTATGACTGAGGAGAATCTATATATTTGAAAAGTATAAAAATGGATATAATGTACCGGATCCACACAGCTCTGTGCAGTCTGCGTGGGCACTTAACGTGGCAACGCGCTAGTACTAATCAACAGAACGAAGAAACGTCTGTAATGCCTTTAGAATCATCGAATGTAAACTGCCCAAATATCGAAGAAGAAGAAAAAATACAGGAGGCATTTGATGTAGGTGATGGAGACGATCACATTATAAACACTTTTGATACTGAACAACCGCCACATTCAGCTCCACCAAAGTTAAGGGCAAGAGATCGAATACAGAAAGGGTTTTTTAAACTGCTGTCGCCAAGCCATAATCTTCAACAAGATGTGGAAAAGTTGCAAATGTCAATTATGTATCCCCCTGGAACTATGCCGTTGAATCCAATTGTAGAGCTAGATGAACAAGCTCCAGAATCACCTAGTGATGGCAATGTTCTTAAATTTGAAAATAGGAAACCTTTTTTTAAGTCTGCTTTAAAAGCAATAATAAATGCTACTCAATTTAAGTTGTTTTGGGAACACTCATCTGATAATGTACAATCATATGCAAAAGGCTGTTATTGGGTTTTTTATGCTGCTCCTGGTAAGTTTAAGTCTTCTTGTGCCATTATTTGTTAGTTATAATTGGAACCATTCAAAATGGTTTTAATAGTTAATCATAAAAAAATACATCGTTTGCAGTATTATTCTACGATATTAGATAATACTGAAATGATGAAATTAAATGCCAGAATGTTACACGCGTGTTGATTTATTAATGCAAACGAACAACCAAATTGTAAGTGTTAAGTTGCATTTTTATAAGATTATAATTATAGCTACATGTCGCCCACCTTCGTCAGTTTGTTGATAATTTTTATATCTATGTCTACAGTATTATTAAAGTAATTCCATTATAAATTTAATAATAATATTGTGATAGTCATAGACAAATAATTCCAAAACATATTTTTACAGGCGCAGGACATAAAATAACAGTTTTGGATGAGTATGATCCATACACTAAAAACGAATCGATAAGAACGAATTTGGTCATTGCCATTACTATGTTCGTAATTACCATAGTCATCAATTTTTTCGCTAAGCGCTCGTAAGTATGTATTTTTAAAACGGAGAGATAAAAAAAATATTATGTAATGTACCTGTACATGTCCACTTTTATTCCTTTGTAACATCATCATAATTTTTGCAATTAATATTAATATGCTCTTTTCATACTACATTGTTACGGCTCTGTAGGCACGCTGCCAAACATTCTCTATCATGCCGCGTGCCGCTGCTGCGCAATGTGATATGTGCCTTAATCGCCAAAATGCAAAGTACATAAACTCTCTTTTCTCCTAAAGGGATGTATTGTAAATAGCCAAATAATCACTTACGCGAATACTGTTGTGTTATCTATTAAGTTATGTATAATAAGAAATGTCTTGTGTTGTGTTGTGACGGTCAGGGTCACTTCATCAGATGGAAGATAGCATAGGTAAGCTGCATACTGTGAGTAGCGGCGTCGCTAGTAGGTACCAACGAGCATCAGTGGCGTAGCGTCCATTTCTGCCACCCGGGGCCAACCCCACATTTGCTGCCCCCTCTATTTTCACAATTACATACAAAAGTATTCGGGTTCTAATTATTAACACAAAGATCGAACACTCAGAAAAAATTCCTTCGATCCGGCCGGATTCGAACCGACGTCTTCTTGTATACCGTGCCAGACGCTATACTAACTAAGCCGCGGAACGAACCAGAGCACCTCACGGATTTTTCTATGTATTTGTTGTCGTGTCTTTGTATTTGGTCTTTCAACAACTTTTTAGCCGTAGCGCCATCTACGAGAAATCTTAAGTATTTCGTCACCCAGTTAGATACCTTTACAGCTACCAGCCCTGGCTAGAGATGTCGCTATTCATTGTATTAAAATTTTTATTGAATTGATATTCAATTATTATTTTGTGTGAAATTACTCCACTATACATATAGATTTTAAGGCTTTCGTAGTTATTCGCTAAATGATTATCACTAATTTCAGGTTTCTTACCACGGTATGACTTCTTTTTATTTTCCCGATATTTCGGAACGGTTGCACGCTCCATGGTCACGGGTTGACTGGACGGCGGCAGATGACAGCTTTAAGAGCAGACATATCTGTCTGGGTAGGCAAGAGGGTTCTTGCGCTGTCGACGACTACTAACTTCATCGCGATTTGTTGTGGCGTTACCATTTGCACTCAAACAGTTATAAACCTGTCTAACAAGGTACTGAATAAACCAACAATAAAAGCCCTGGAAAAAGGATTAAATTTTGCTCCTATCCTCACACGCATTCCATATGAAAACGTCATATGTGGTGTTGAAGAAGCCATAGTGTGTAATGGGGTGCCATCTAGTGATGCTGAAAACCTACGTCTTGACGTGGCCGTAGCCTTGCGACACGCTCGTCTACCACCAAAATACATGAGTACTCAGGAATTGATGGCTGTAAAACAACTTAGGGCTGATACAACAATTATAGTACTGAAGGCAGAGAAGGGAAACGCCACTGTGATTATGGACGTTGAACAATACGACCGCAAAATAAAAACTTCACTGGAGGATGGCATGACATACAAATATGTAACATACCAAAAGAAATCATGCCGTGGTAAGAAACCTGAAATTAGTGATAATCAATTACTCCACTAGTTTGTTATATTTACTCGGGTTCTATTACGTTTTTATGTTTACCTACCGTCGCCATCTTTGTGTTGTTCAGGATATTGTTTTCTCAAATTTATTTTCAAATTTTAGGTAAAAAAAATAATTTTGACTGATTAGGGCTCGCCGCCGCCCCCTTTGCTGTGCCGCTAGGGGTCATGGTCCTCTCAGCACCCACCAAGCCACGCAACTAATGAGCATACGACCGCCACTCCCATCAGAGAACTCCGCTCGTCCATAATCAAATAAGACTAGTCCAATGCCTGTGTTCGGCGCCACGATTCCTACCTCGGAGCGTAGGGTTGTCACATTGTCATTTTGGGTCGCAGAACATAATTTGAAAAAAAATTAAGGTGTTCAACACAGTATTCTCGCGCCATATCGAAATAACCTTTGTTAAATGTAGTATTTAGGAAATGAAACTATTTTTCCGGATTTAAATCGCATATATTTGTTTTTTCAAACCAGTCAACCGTGACCATGGGACCTGTAAAGGGCCCGAAACGTCGGTTTGTTTGAAAAAAACAAATATACGCGATTTAAATCCGGAAAAATAGTTTCATTTCCTATGTGTAACAATCGCGAAAACCTAAGAACTCGATAAATGTAGTATTTACTTACTTACATAAACACATTTTTATATCTGTCTCGATTATAGTGGTTTTTTCTTAACCTGTTGTGTCCCACTACCGCGCAAAGATCTCCCCTAAAATCTTCCACTGCTATCATACGAAGAGATGGGACGAACAAGTCATGGGCCTGGTAACACCACACACCTATCCATAACAGTTGCAGTGTCACTCAAAGCTTTAAATTGCAATCATCTTAGGGGCACTGCCACTACGCCCGTCACCTTGAGGCATAAGTTGAGTCTCATGTGTCTGGAACTGGAACACAATAATGCTCACATGACTGCTTAACGGCAGAAATGCGCTAGGTAGCAGTACTTTCCTGGACGAACTCTTTCATAAGGAATTCTACTACTAACTGCTCCTAAAATCATGATCAATAGAAAGAATAATCTAAAATAACCTAAAGAAATGATCATGATGATAAATAGAATTTATATTTATACATTACGATGCGTTTATAAATAAATAAATCATTTTAACACTAATAAATTCATTTAATACGGTAAATTACTTTAAACACGGAGCAAACTCTTCAATTCTACAATGAATGGCGCATGCGACCCGGCGCTCTGCAACTCGAGTGCGCGTGAGAGCGTGAATAATCTCGCGGTGGACTCGCATAATGAATATACGCGTCCGTACTCGACGACGCGGGGCGGGCATGCTCACATATGTACAAGCCACGCTGCTACGTTTGTATGGAGTGGCACTATTTATTATACTAAGCATCTCTCTATCTACCTCCTCTTTGTGTGTAATTTGTCTTTTGAAAGTGCTACCCTTCGTAATATGGTTTAAGTTTAAAAAATATTAACAACATTAATTTCGTTTGTTAACAGGGAACAATACTTAAAATATTTTGAGTCAGCAGCGGGCATGTTCACATTCTTCATAGTATTGTAAGATTCCATTTTATCTCTTTGAAATGACTAATTTAAATATTACAATAGAAAACAACGAAGAATGCTTTATCTCTCAAGGTGGAGATATAAGTTGGAGACATGACACTTACTGTATATTTTCGGATAGTGCAGTTTAGATAATAATAATAATAATAACAATAAGACACACACTCATGGCCCCGCACTAGGGAAACTCTGTATCGGGGATGCCATGTATATACACACATAGACAACCACAAATTACATCCAAACTCACGAGAGAAATAAATGTAGGCCTTGGAATATTACTCCTTTTGCCTTAGGAATATAACTCTTGGCCCGGAAATCGAACCTGGGATCTCTGCGTGGCAAACCAACGTGGTAATCGTTTAGCCACGGAGACAGTTAAGTTTGATTATGACTTATCACTTCCTTTGACGATGACGACATATTACGTCAGGAAACCTACATATCGAAGAAGACTCCAAATTTTTCGAAGACATTAAGCCTGGGCAGAAATAACACACCCTCAGTGGACTTATAATTTTTATATTATTAATACTTATCTACGTTAGGTTGTATAGTCGTGGTATACACATTTAAAAGATAAATAGCATTCAACTTATCGGCGTACAGGTAACTGATATAACGTATAACATGTTTCTATTTATTCACAGCGGAGCAATGTTGGGTATGCACTTTGCGATGTTCCTAATACCACGTACTCGAAAAATCCCAGTAAATTTCATATGTTTACTTATTATTGTAAGTTGCTATTTTTAATCTTTTTAAATAATGGGTAGACCGCACTATGCGAAACTCCAATGCTGAAACGGTGAGCAAATATTTACACATTTGATTTTGTTTCAGTCGATGCTGGCAAGCATTATGACATCATTTTTGACAGCAAAATTCAAGACGTACATTATTATGTGTATCTTAACAATTGTTTGCGTTTCTGGTACTGTACATGTGTTCCTCGCCACTTCCAGGGTAAGGTTATTTAGTTATTAAATATATTATATTTAGTAAACGTGGACAATGGTCTTCTCTATGGATGCGTACAAATCTGGCAAATGCGCTGCAAGCGCGCTGCGCGCTGTACTTGTGCAATCACCAATGGTCGGAAAAAGGTGTGCCACATATATTTTTTTAATATTTAGTGGTTTTAACAAATCTATGTTGCTCCTTGTAGCTATATCTATATATGTATCTATACCTTTTCCGACCATTGGTAATCAATCACATCTCTCGCAAGGCAAAAACACATCTGTCGCGCACCATCCATCGTGCGCGAGCGGCGCGCGAACTGCTCGCGAATAGATCGCACTACGTAATGCACGTGTGCAGCTCGCGAGCTTTTCGCCATCAGGCGCATTCGTGGTGCGGCTGCGGACGCATTCGCCAGATCTGTACGCATCCTAAGCGACATTGCGCATACTGTAGTTCCCTAAACATCCGCTAGATGGCATTGATCCATTTTATTTAAATTCTGCATCGCGATAAGAGTTGCTCTCGAATAATGACTACCTCGACCATTTTTTAGTTTGTGAGACAAACATCGGTACCATCAACTTATTTCTAAGAGTTGAGTTCTGGTGAGAACGGCTGCTTAGACCTGTCTGATAAATTTACTTAACCGTTTTTGTATTGTACTATAGTAGTAACGCCGCCGGTTGCACTTTAACTGGACACTGTAAACTTTTAAATATACTTAAAGCAACAGCGGACTTGCAAATTTTTACTGCATTTGATGACTTCATCCAAACGTCAAAGAACTCGTCCTCTGCATAATTACGTTGTGCTTGTGCTTTACAGACATAGCCATAACTGATACTTTCACAAGATGTGAAACAGGCATATTTAACTTTAAATAAGTGCAATCGCTTCCTTAATATACCTGACCCTCTAGCCAACCTTTTGGTTTTGGGAGCCATTTTAAGCATTCAACAGAAAGGAATTCCAGCTTATACGTCAAAATTTCAAATTTACTTATAAGTTTCTTAAAATGTCATTCACTAATGATAGAATGAGGAAATCATATCAAAATAATAATAAGTTCACAAGTTAAGGGTTAACTTTGTTTAACACTTTCTTCACGCTTATCTACTAAGAACCAAATGGTCAGTTGGGGATCAGCTCAGAAATCTAAATAAATAGGAAATAAGTATAAACAACGCTTATTTCTTCAAAAACGGGGTCGCCACATATTGGTCTACAGTCGACACCAGACATTTCGTTTTTCATGAACGTTACGGATGAGACTTGGTTGATGATCAAAACACTTATCTTTGCTATAATAATAAGGTTTATTATTTTTTCGCCCGCACTCTGAGACGTAAGTTGACAAGTCCCATGTGCCTATAATTTCACCAGCACCCTTACCTTTTAAAACCAGAACATAGTAATGCGGAAATTACTGTTTGGCGGCAGAAATAGGTAAGGTGGCAGTACTACCCTGGACGAACTCTCACAAGGAGCTCTACTGCTACTAAACAATACTAAAGATTCCCCTGAGAAGAATGAGCAAGAAATTTTAAAGGTTACTCTTTATGTATGTATGTTACGCGATGACTCCGGTTTGTGAACCGTTTGATGATGATTTTTTTTGTTGGAAAGAGGGTACCTCAGTAGTAATCCCAATTCAATTTGAAGAAAATATTCCACCTCTAAGAGTGCAAACTAGGGGATGAATGACTTTTGACGTCGGTTTTTTTAGCACTCTTTTTTGTCAGTTTTTTTTTAAAGTTTTAAAGTCTATTTAAGTTAGCGTCGTAGGGTAGAAATAAGCCACTAAAGCCGCATTCATAATGGCAAAATAAATTAGTCGGCTTTCAAATCCGTGCGGTGCGGACGCGTGTGGTTTTCTCTATTTGCTACTTATCTGTGACTCTTTACCTGCAACTTTGGCTTTCTATGGACTGGTACTTTCTTAGTCTGTGACTCGGCTTATTACGCGTAAGCTTTGGTTCACACGGCATTATCCTGAACGTATTCGATTATAAACGGATAGATAGCGGGGTGATGAACAGTCATGCGTTTAAAAGACGGACAGCCCCAGTATTCACACAGCAATCGCCCTGAATACGTCTCTGATGGATCCACGCTTTTTTGCACTTTTATATTGGCGTAGATGCCGTCAACGGCTTTGCCGGCGGAAGACCAGAAGGTATTGCGTTTATCCAACAAATTAAGAAGCAGTGCGTATGTTTGTACGCTTTGAAATATTGTACGAAATTATGAGAAATGATGAAACAAAATTTTCAATTACTTTCGGATGTCAGTAGATAGTTTTGACAATTTTTTAACACGTATGGAGAATTCGAGGTTACCAAAATTAAATACGAATTCTTCAATACTAGAAGAAGCCGCTTGTTCGATGACTATTCGATAAAAAACGTGACTTCGCGCCGTGTGACAGAGCTGCATTAATACTATGCGCCACTGCACACCGAATACGTTAAAGATCCTTCGATTTGCTTGACAAGTCCGTTGCGTATTCGATAAACGTATAGAGCTGTGTGCGTTTTTTTGCAGGACAAACACCGTGAGAACGGTTCTATATCTAATACATGCGCCACTGTTTATTCGGTAAGATTTATACTGTAAAAAACGTGCAGTACAATGCCGTGTGAATGGGGGGTAAACGTTTAATTATTAACGTAGGAGAAGACACTGACACTACGGGAAGTGAAAACGATTTTTAGGATAAATAATGTTTTATCAATATTTATCGCTGCGTTGGTGATTTAAATAATACCACTGTATTACTTATTTATGATATTGATTGACGTCAAATGTGAGATCGTTTAAAGAAATTAAAATATACAGAAATGTACAAAAATGAATAAATATTTTATTTATTTTATAAGTGGGAGTACTTGCCCATATTCCTCTATCTTATGTCCTTGTCAATTTCATGAAGTATTGCAAAAGAGAGCAGCCAATTACTAGGTCACTCATTTTAATAATAATAACAATAACACGCACACACTCGTGGCCCCGCACTAAGGAAACCCTGTGTCGCGGGTGCCATGGACAGACACAAACTCACGACAGAAAAAAATATAGATCATACAAATATGTCTCCCGGTGCGTGACAGTTCGGCGTGGCAACCGTTTGGCCACGGAGGCTGTTAATAAACTATAGTAAGCAGAAACCAAAAACATTATTGTTCAAATGTAAACACCATATCATTTTACATTTTAGAACATCATACATAACCACATCGACTAATTTCGTGCGTAATAATTTAAAGTAATTTGTAACAAAGAAAATAATCTTTGTTAGAATTAGGAGATAGACACCCCGTCTACGGTACTGATTAGGTCTGAAGATTTTTTTTCTCCATTGTATTCTTCGTGTGGCGCAATGCGGCTTAGGGACGTCACACATTTTCCGAGAGCTGTAAACCTTCTTCGAAGTACAAGTGTCATCATGGTAAATGGTAAATTTCAATTTAAATTTCGCACATGAATTCGGAGAAACTCAGAGGTGCGAGTTCGAACCTGCGGCTTCTGTTTGAAAGGTAAGTAAGTAGATCGAACCATTAGGCTAACTCGACTTTAGAAAGAAATATTACTGTCTTAGAATTGCGAGAAATTAATGGGAAAATATAACACATGAGAACTGACTTTTAACTTTCAGACGTCAAAACCGCTCGATTGGTTTACTTCAGCTACTTTCACAGTGTAATGACATCAATAGAACCTTTGTCCTGCAGAAACGGGCGGTTAGGAAATTTACAATATGGCCCCAGAGTGTCTTTGAGAGATAAGTTTAAAAAGATTAACATTCTTACACTAGCGTCACAGTACATTTATGAAAATGTAATTTGTGTTAAGAAGAATGGTGATTTCTTTATGAAAAATAGTGATAGACGTATAATAATATCTCTGGATTAGAGATGGAAAAATATTGATGCGTAAAAGTGATCGAGAAATCGAGAAATGAAAAGAAATCGAGAGTGATCCTTATCATAAAAAATGAGGACTTCGAAAAACTAAAGTGACTGTATATATTTAATTTCTTATTAATACTAACCTATAGATGTAATAAGCTTACACAAACATGCGCTCATGTTCTGTTTCTGTTTTTGTTTCTTTGCCTACTTTTATTTGAAAGTTTAACACCTACGTATTTGCAACGTTATAAATTGTTTAGTTTTAATTGCTTTTTCTCGCCATCCGTCTGTATCTATCCGCATACTTTGTGCCTGTTGTTGTCGATGCCAACCAATAAAATTACTTATAATTTATTCTTAAATTATTTTACGTACTACCTGCGACAGACCGTTCATTTATTCACATACGATGTGTTACATATTAGTTAAAAATGCTTGCTAAGTTGCGTGGATATTATCAGAACGTTCGGGGTCTTCGTACTAAAAGTCACGGTTTCTTATCTAATGTAATTATAAATAATTATGCTTTGCATCTCAGAAAGCTGGTTAACGTCAGACTTCTACGACCACGAATATTTTGATAGTAGGTATACGGTATTTCGTTGCGATCGATCGGCTGCAGCCAGCGGGTGCGTAGCCGGCGGAGGTGTGCTAATCGCAGTGCGCGCGAGTTGTCAGCCCGTGCGCCGTGATTGGCCATGTCCGCCCGCTGCGAGTACCGAGTGCATATGGGTCTCTCTGCCGCTTCACGATCACGACTCGATGACGATGGCGGGAGCGCGCCGCCCCTCGGCCGCGCGCCACCGCCAGAGGCACCTGAACGTTGCGTGTTTTTACTCTCCGAGCGGCCCCGATCATCGCGACGACCTAAGCGCATTCTTTGATATTGCTAGTCAATTGATTAATGATCGACCGTGTGATTTATTTCTATTTTTAGGTGATTACAATATACCTCACGCCGAGTGGACGGTATCCGATGCGAACAAAATTGAACAGATTTACAGTAGTAATTATGAGTCTCAATTATTGAGCGAATTTATGGCATTATCTAACCTTACACAATTAAATTCATGTCGTAATAGTAGTCATCGAATATTAGACCATGTTTTAAGTAATGTTGACTGTTGTGTCACTCGTTGCCATGCTCCGCTTACGGTTGAAGATAATTATCACCCATCTCTTAAGATTGATTTGATTTCAGACTATAGCCCTCCCCGAAAATCAAAAACAAAATTAGTTTATAGCTACCGTTCTGCAGATTTTGACTCGATTAACTGTGAGCTTCAGAAATTTGACTGGTTGGTATTATTTAGTGGCTTAACAGTTGAAGAATGTGTCTGTAAATTTTATTCTGTGCTGAAATCACTTATGATTAAATTTGTTCCTCTTAGGCAGCTCCCTTTATCAGGTACTTTGCCTGTATGGTTTAGTAGATCCATTAAAAAAATATTAAATGAAAAGAAAAAATACCATAAACTCTGGAAACTGTACGGTAATCCTCTCGACTACAACACATTTAATTTACTCAGAAAACGCGCCGTGAAATTGGAAGCCGAGTGTTATAGAAATTACATTCAATATTCTGAGGGAAGTATTAAAGAACACCCAAAGTATTTCTGGACATACATAAAATCATTATATTCAAACAATCGTCTTCCGCAGACAATGACATATAAAGGTGTTACTCTCGGTAATGGGCAAGATGTCTGTGATCGTTTTAATGACCATTTCCATTCTGTTTTTGAGCAATCTAGCTCCAATCCCACCCTTCAGTTGAACACAAATAATGATTAGCTTTTTTAATTTACATAGTATAAATATTACTAAAGATGCCGTTTTAAAAATTTTGAAATCTATTGATACGACTAAAGGTGCCGGCCCTGACGAGATCCATCCTATTCTTATTCGCAATTGCGCGACAGCTCTTTCTGTGCCCTTAACATTAATCTTCAAACAGTCTCTTAATGAAGGCATATTCCCTGATGTTTGGAAGCAAGCGTGGATCACTCCTGTTCCAAAAGGTAGTGTCAGTGGTGACATTGAAAAATATCGTCCTATCTCAAAGCTTTGCCAGTTTGGTAAAATATTGGAAAAAATGGTCACAACTCAAATATTTGCAGCAGTCCATCGCTTTATTGCTCCTGAATAACACGGTTTTTATAAAGGGCGTAGTGTTGATACTAATTTATTAAACTTTTTGGAATTTATTTTGAATGCATTAGACGACGACTGCCAGGTGGACGCGGTGTATACCGATTTCGCTAAAGCTTTTGACAAAATTTGTCATAATACGTTACTTGCGAAGCTCTGGCGACTCGGTATACACGGCGACCTCTTGCGTTGGATTACGTCATACATTAAAAATAGGCAACAGGCAGTTGCACATGGTGGTTTTGTTTCTGTTTATAAGTGTATCACCTCCGGAATTCCTCAAGGTTCACATCTCGGGCCACTGCTATTTACTCTTTATATCAACGACATCACTAGCATCACTACATTCTCTAATTTACTAATGTATGCAGATGACACTAAGATTTTTAAGGTTATTCGTAACAGCAGTGATTGCGATAAACTGCAAAGTGATATTGTGAACTTTGAGGAATTCTGTAATGTTAATAATTTATTCTTAAATTCTGACAAATGCAATGTTATTACTTTTACTCGTAAATTGAACCCAATAAAATATGATTACATTCTCTGTGGTAAACCTCTTTCTCGACTTGCACAGATTCGTGACTTGGGCGTTATTATGGACTCAAAGCTCACGTTCATACCACATATAGATAATATGCTTAAAAAATCCTTTAAGCAGCTCGGACTCATATTACGTATGGGTAAACCGTTCAAAAGTCCTTTCACATATAAACTTTTGTACAATAGCTTTGTTCGTAGTCAAATTGAGTTCGCTTGTACTGTTTGGCATCCATTCTACAACATCCATGTCGATAAAATTGAAAGGGTGCAAAAGAAATTTGTTAGGGCTCTAGATATTAGGACTGGTCATGATTATATTGATTATGAGCACTCTGCTACCAGGCACAAAATTGAATTGCTTAGGAGTCGTCGTGACTATATAGATATTATTAGTTTATATAAGATATTAAATAACAAATTTGATTCAACATCTCTGTTAAATCGTATAAACATTAGAGTACCCCGTAAAATTGAAAGATCTTGTCGCAGGAATACACTTTTCTCAATTAAGAAATCGCGAAAACGTTTTGTTGGTAATAGTTTTATCAGACGTTCATGTCGAACATATAACAACAGGTTCATGGATGTGGATATTTTTTGTAATTCGTTGGCGAAATTTAAAACTAAGATTAAAGCCTTATTGTAATTATGTTCAATGAATTTAATTTACTTCATTTTTCTAGTTTTTGTAATTTCAGTCCATTTTTAGTTATGTTAGTTAGAGCAGATTTTGTTTGATTTGTACCTATTTTGAATTAAGGAAACTGTAAGTCTACACTACATGTTCACAATGTAAAATATTTTTGTATATCGACTGTTTGTTTCTTAACATAAATAAAAAAAAACATTAATAATACGAGGAATAAAAAAACTAGCTGTTCTTGATAGTCAAAAGTCAAAATCATAAATTCATTTACGAGGCAATGTATATGCTTCTGTAACAACATTTCGGTTCGTATACAAAATTTGCAAGAGTTTCTAGCTCATTCTTCTCAAAGGAATCTGCCTTACGAATGAGCGATAGAGTTTAACCAAAGCGACGATTTCAAGTAACCTATAAAACAAAGATTACTTTGATTGTGATCTTTTATTGCTAATCGCATAATAAAAAAGTGTATTAAATTTGTTGATGAACTCATTTCGTTTTTCAGTTTGACTTCCGCAGGTTCTACCTGATATTCATAACTGCTGGTGCTGCAACCATCGGATCCTTTGTGTTATCAGCCCTAATGTTTATATTAAGATGGTTCAACGGACCTTTGCAAGTTATGTGGACGTTACTATTGGGGAACGCAATGTCTATAGTAAGTGTTTTCCTTTTTTGACGGATCGAAGGATTTTTTTCTAAGTATTCGATATTAGTATTAATAATTATAAAAAACTAGTAGAGGAATTTCACATAAAAAATAATTGAATGTCAATTCAATAAAAATTTTAATAGAGTGAATAGTGACATCTCTAGTCGGGCCTGGTAGCTGTAAAGGTGTCTAACTGGGTGACGAAATACTTTCACAGATTTCTCATAGATGGCGTTACGGCTAAAAAGTCGTTGAAAAACCAAGTACGACAACAAGCACATAGAAAAATTCGTGAGGTCCGCTGGTTCGTTCCGTGGCTTACTTGGCATAGCGTCTGACACGGTTTGCTAGAAGACGTCGGTTCGAATCCGGCCGGATCGAAGGAATTTTTTCTAAGTGTTCTGTCTTTGTATTAATAATTGTAACAAACTAGTGGAGTAGTTTCACATAAAAAATAATTGAATATCAATTCAATAAAAATTTTAATATCATGATGTTTTTAGTGCTAAGATAAATATCTAAACGAATTCAAAGAAAGGAGGAGGTTCTTAATTCAACTGTACTTTTTTTTAACGATTTCTATGATACTTTCTTCGGAAAGAGTGTACTTCAGTGGTCCCATTCAAATTTGAAGAAAATATTCCACCTCAAAGGGGGGCAAATTGTGGGATGAATACGGCTTATTGAATTTCACCACTTTCCGTTAACCGATTTCAATAAAATTGCGTAAATAGATGTTATTCGACAAACTTTTGCGTTCGGCTTACTGATTCTTTGGTTTGTTATGTCGACTGATTCACTTTTTTTTATGAGACAAAGTGACGGGACAAACAAGTCGTGCCTATGGTGGTCACCCTGAGACATAAGTTGATAAATCCCAGTAATTTCACACCAGCACCCTTCAAAAACGGAACGCAACGCTTTAACTACTGCTTGGCGGCAGAAATACGTAAGGTGGCAGTTCTTCCCCGGACGAACTCTTCCACAAGCAGCTCTACTGCTTCTATAACTTTTTTTTATTTAATAACGCACACACTCAACATAACCCTGCACCAGGGAAACCCTGTGTCGCGGGTGCCATGGACACACACATAGACAACCACAAATTACACCCAAACTCATGAGAGAAATAAATGTAGGCCATACACATATTTCTCCCGGCCTGGGAATCGAACCCAGGACCTCTGCATGGCAGTCTGGCATGGTAACCGTTCGGCCACGGAGGCAGTTGATATTGATATTTTTGATATTGATAACTGCTGATAATGTTTCCCTTCCTTTATCACATTCGTCATTCCTGAAAGGGGTGTCTTTTAATTTCAAAGGCATTCATATTGCCGCTTGCTAGAATTGAATGTTATATAGAGACGAATTGAAATTTACAAAATGTTTCATAAAATAACTCTTTGTTTAATCAAAATATGCACTCAGCATCTATACATAATTTGTACGCTTCGTGTAACAAAGAAACATGCGAGCACTGATCAATGATCTTAAAAATGCTTTCATCACATGTAATGTAAGTCATAAAACATAAGCCAACCACGTGAAACAAATTATGTATATGTGAAATTTTATAAGTCTCCTATTTAAGCATAAAAAAGTTATCGACAAATTTCATTCGTACAATCTTAAAGCTATTTGCCAATGATTTTATAGGCGTAAAAAAGGCTCGCTCTTGAAAAGTTGTCATATGTACCAGGTTAAAAGTTTCACTTGGCACCACGGGCACACCAAGCAAACGCACAGAGCGTTCATAAATTGTATCTGCTCCATACACATTAACGACTCGTATGTTTCGAGTCGTTAGAGCTGCGTTAATGTTTCCGGTCGGTTTCGATGCAGCACTAATTTACACCACTCGACGTGAAACCACGTAGGAACTCGTATTTAAAAATAACACGAATTTTTTTTATGTTACCAACTGACGGGACGAACTAGTCTTGGGCCTGGTGTTAAGCGGTGTCGCTTAACGCGCCTGTCCATAACAGTTGCAGTGCCACTCGGAGCTTTAAATCACAAAGATCTGAAAGGCACTGCCACTGCGCCCGTCATCCTGAGACATAAGTTGACAAGTTCCATGTGCCTGTAATTTCAACTTTGCACTTCAAAACCGGAACACAACAATGCCCACATTACGGCAAAACATATTTTAGCAGAAGCCATGTCTTACTTAAAACCAAATGCAAAATTAAGCAAATCCAAACCGAATTAAGCTAATAAAAACTAAAACAAATTAATAAGACCAGTATTTTAAATTTGGAGACGTTAATATCTTACTTGAAAGAGTAGAGTGTATGTAATTTGAAACTTTGTTCTAAAAAATTTTATTTCATTTCGAGGTAGCCAAAACTGATTTTACCCCGTATTAAATATTAAATACTCATAAGAGTATCAACTCTGTTTTCGTCAGTGTGGTTATAAGTCTGTTACTTTTACTTTAACTCTCAGTAAACCGCGACTTTGGGACCTGGAAAGGGCCTGAAACGTTGGTTTATTTGAAAAAACAAATATACTCGATTTATGTCCGAAAAAAAATTACATTCCCAATTTTAAGAAAAATATATTATTCTTGTTTTAATATGTTATAATTGTTGTCTTTTTTTTTCAGTGCCTTGCTATGGAACTCACACTGATAGCCCAAATGAAAACGTTGCTCTTGAGTGACGAAGATTATTGTTTGGGTGGATACATGTTATTCATGTCCACAGTGGATGTTTTTATACGAATAGTGCAAATTCTAATTAGGTTCGATAGATATTGAAACGTACCTAAGTTTAGCTCGTGAATATTTATATCTCTCCAACGATTACAAAGGTGTCCCAAAATTTACTCAAGAAGTAATTTTGATAGAAAACACAGATTTATAATTGAAGATTTTAATTTTTTTAATTGACCATGAAGTACACTGTGAAGGAATTGAACGCTGTATCAACGAGATTCACAGTTATGCAAAATGGTCATCGACAATTTCATGAAAAGAGTGCGGCCATTTACCCGACATCTTTACCACACATAACCCTATACCATGTACTTCATGAATCAATAAAAAAATTACAATTTTTAATTATAAACCTGTGTTTTCTATCAACATTACTTCTTGAGTAAATTTTGGGACACCCAATATTTAAAGAATGTTTTTCATCAGAATTAAATTTGTACAAGGGATGTTTTTGTATTGAAAACTCAAGCCGAGTATCAATTTACATTATTATACAAATTGATATTTGCATTTTGATATTTATATTATTTATTTATGTACCGACATAGTTGTCGTTACATATTCCATTATGTAAATCACTATCTACGACTGCACTATCTACGTGCGATTCATCGCTCCGCTACCATCCTTCATTTTTCAATTTAGTAATTGTCATATCAAGCAGATCTAAGCAGTGTGATTCGCTGGTTTTCGGTTTTCTTTTTTGGTTAGAATTTCGTATTGCATCACACGTGATATTAAAGTCACGTGATTGGTCCGTTACCATTATCTCAATGCAAGGGTGCTTATTCCATTTGACCTAAGCAGTCATATTAAGTATAATAACACTTATCTCACAGTGAGGTAAAGTTTACGTGGGTTTTATAGGAGCCTACAATGTTTGTTAATTGACTGTTTGCTTGAAATTTCTAATATTTTTTATTCACTAATTTTCACTGTTTAGAATCTTCCGAACATTTTCTGGCAACGAAGGACTAACGTTTTGATTTGTACCTATCTATATCTATTTTGTGCAATCTTTTTATATCTTTCATATCGTTGAATGTGAATCAAATCGTAGCTTTCAGTTCGCAGTCTAAATGACCCCAAAAATAAATTAATTAAGTATTACTTATGCAACAAGTAAAAATTTGTAAAGTAATTTAACGTACTATAAAAAACGTTAAACAAATTTTAAAAATAACAAAAGAATGGAATATTAGAAAAGTGCATGAAATATTAAATGTTAGCGTAAGAACTATCTTTTTCATATTAAAGTGTGTTTTGTTTTTCTCTTGAATTTCGTTTTATTTTATCACGGAACGAGATCCGGTATCCACTAAAGTGTAGAGCTGGACTGTGTTTATGGCGAAATGCTGTCGTGGTTCACACAAAACTTTATGCTTTTTTTTAACGACTTTCGAACATTTTCTATAGATTTTGAAATACCCATAACCTTAAGAAAAATAATTAATACGAAGGGCGGCTGAAAAGTAATCAACCTAAGTAAGCATGAAATAAAAAACGACCATGCTACTTTTTTCAATATGAAATATACATAGGAAATGTAAAAATAGGAAATGTACTTATTATATTATTTGTTAACCTATTTAAAAAAAGTTGTTTTTTAAAAGTTACAATGTTTTCTTCCGCCATTTTGTCCACGTTTGCAACGTAATCAAAAAAAGAGTGCTTAGACTATGCTTAAATTAAACGTAAACGTAGTGCTTAAATTCTCTTTGAGACTATGGAAACTAAAGGACATGTTATGTTGACATATAAATCAGACGTTATATATAGGTGACCAGAATCTTTCTCCAATCCGTTCATCATGTGTGAGTAAAGAGGGCGAGATATTTCTATGGCATAAGACCTGGAAGCCTTAATCAACAGAGCTTTAATCAGTTTTCAACAAATAATAATTAATTATAGTACGAATTTAATGCGATTAAAATAGATTTCGTAAGACACACACGTCCGTTCGAAAGCGAGTCTCGATCGATCATGGCCACCGTTTTCAAAAAAATAATGACGTTCCGCCAGAGTGGCAGTTAAAAGTCACTCTTGTCTGTGGTCGCATTGAAGAAATTGAATGGCACTGGCTACGCGCCGCGGCGCCGCCCCGTCCCGGCCGGACCGACAATCGCTCGTCCTCGAGCGAAAACTCACTGCAACAAAATAAACGATTATTACTGTTACGCTCGTTCATTCTGACGTCCTAAATAATTCACAGAATATCTCTAAGTCGACGTCCAAGCCAACTGAACGGCACAGATCAAACAGACAATAATCATTCACCAACCCATGGCCCGGATAAATGCGTCCCATCGACCAATCGTATAAAAAGTTTGGACCGGACAACATTATCCTTTCAACCAACAGAATGGACCAGACAAATACGTCCTTTCGACCAGTGCCTTATAGAGGCGTGGACCGGACAACACCGTCTTTTCGACCAATCTGCGACATATCATGGACCGGACAAATGCGTCCTTTCGACCAGTGTCTTATAGAAACTGGACCGGACAACACCGCCCCTTCGACCAACACACGTAATACTTAATCAATCGGGTGGGTACATGACAAACACAATACAATATCACAGACAAACATATTAAGCAGGTTTTCAACGTAATACCACCTACACGCCATTTACTTCAGCTTGTACTTCGAACGTAACTGCATGACCTTCATCATCGGAATCATGACCCCGGGTTTCAGAGTCGACCGTGACTGTGCCAGAAGATACGGTCGGAGTGTTTGAATTAGCGATTAAAGTGTCCGAAGCAGCGGTCAGAGTATCAGAACTATCGTTATAATCATTTTGTAATTGCTCATGATCTGGCGCCGTCACGGCCTCGTCGTTGTTCATGATGCTCGAAGTTATTTCAATTAAACCTTCATGACCAGAAGGTACTAAGCGTAGGTTTTCATGAGCAAACTTAAATGTGCGGTCGAGACCCTCGGTGCTTTTTAACACATAGCGATCATGATCTAGTATTTCGATAATTTGGTGGGGTCCCCGAAACTAAACCTTTTGGTTATGCAAACGATAAAACCTCGACAGTGACTTGCTTTTCTTGTGGCAAACCCGGTCATGTATCAACGATGTGTCGTGAAAAGGGGATTGTGAAGGAGGTCAACACATGCGACCACCGGGCTTCAAGAGGTACTCTGACAACATCATCTGGTGAGAAAGTATCTTTCCTTTTTGATAGTGGTTTGTCTTGTACCAACTCTCAGTAAAATATTTGAAAAAATTATTCTAAATCAGATGTGTGCACATTTTTATGAAGGGTGTCCCAAAATTAACGCAAGATTTGAATTTAATAGAAAACACAGTTTTTAGTATTTTGATTGTAATTTTTATATTGAATCATAAAGTACATAGGATAGGGTTATTTATGGAATAACACATCGGGCAAATGGCCTCCGCGGCTTTCCAAACACATACGCACTCGTTTGTCGAAATTTTCCATAACTATTCTGCATAAGTGTGGCTGAATTTCGTTGATGCAACGTTGAATCTCCTCCTTTAAAGCACACGTGGTGGTGGGTTTGTTGACATAGACCTGTGATTTTAAATAACCCCATAAAAATAAATCTAATGGTGTTAAATCACACGATCTAGGGGGCCAATTCTGATCACCGAAACGAGAGAGCACACGACCTGGAAATGTCTCATGGAGTAATTGAAGTGTTTCACGGGCTGTATGGCATGTGGCACCGTCTTGTTGGAACCACATATTGGCCACATCAATATCATCCAATTTCGGCAAAAAGAACTGGGTTATCATGTCGTGATATCGTGAACCAGGAACAGTCACTGCTTGACCAGCCTCATTTTCAAAAAAGTATGGTCCAATTACGCCTCCAGCCCAAAAACCACACCAAGCAGTGACACGTTGTGGATGCATTTGTTTTTCAACAATCACATGTGGGTTCTCAGAACCCCAAAAGCGGCAATTTTGGCGATTAACAAACCCATCAAGGTGAAAATGTGCTTCGTCGCTTAGGATGATTTTGCTCGAAAAATCAGCATCCATTTGTTGCTGCTCAATAATCCACTCAACAAACTCTCTTCGCTGTGCATGGTCATTAGGCTTCAGTTGTTGTGTTCATTGAATTTTGTAAGCATGGAGACACAGATCTTTCGAGAGTATACGCTGCAGAGAGCTTCTTGAAATTTGCAGTTCTTGTCCACGACGCCGAATTGAGGTTCCTGGATTGTCACCGACACTCTCACGCACTGCTTCGATATTGACATTTGAACGACTTGTTTTCGGACGACCAGTGTGTTTGGCGTCTCCAACGGATCCTGTCTCCCGAAATTTTTCAACTAATCTCTTCACAGTTGACGAAGTTAAAACACTATTCCGACCATATTTTGTATGAAATTTTCGAACTGCGGCCGCCAAGCTTTCATTATTTTTGAAATATTGTTCAACAATGAAGACACGTTCTTCTAACGTAAATTGCCCATTTTTACTAACCTTCCTTCAGCTATACCTATGTATATATATTAACCTTCAGCTGTCGATTTGTTTTTGTTTTTTTTGGTTGTCAACACTTCACTACATGAATGGCGGCAAATTTAAATCTTGCGTTCAATTTGGGACACCCATTAGTAATAACTTAATGTCTCCTAAACAATTTGGTTTCACTCGGGGTCGCTCTACAACCGATGCTGATGTTGAGTTGATGAATCATATATTTGATGCATGGGAAGCTATTGGTGTATTCTGTGACCTTTCCAAGGATTTTGATTGTGTGCACTATGGTACACTTATCAGGAAACTTCGCCATTATGGTGTGGCGGAACGTGACTTCGATCCTCTTAAATCGTATTTGCGTGGTAGGGTACAGAGGGTCGATGTTAACGATACGAGATCATTAGGGTCTGCAATTAGCATGGGTGTCCCATAAGGTTCAATTCTAGGCCCATTTTTGTTTTTAGTTTATATTAATGGCTTACCTAGCCTCGTGGAGGTATAAAACATGAGATAGTATTGTTTGCTGATGATACTTCATTATTATTTAAAGTTAAAAGGCACCAATGTTCCTACGACGATGTTAACAATGCTATATGTAAAGTAATTGATTGGTTTGCTGTTAATAACCTACTCCTTAATGAGAAAAAACAAATTGTGTCAAATTTACATTACCTTATGTTAGAGTGATGGTTACAAACATTGTAGTTAGAAACGAAAAATTGAATCTTGTGGATAAAGTTGTCTTTCTAGGTATAATGTTAGATGCTAAACTGCAATGGGGTCACTATATAAGTAAGTTATCAAAACGGCTTAGCTCTGCAGCGTACGCGACTAAAAAATACGGAAACTTTCAGACGTTGAAAGGCTAGATTGGTTTACTTCAGCTACTTTCACAGTCTAATGACATACGGCATTTTACTTTGGGGTAATGCCGCCGATATCAATAGAATCTTTGTTCTGCAGAAACGTGTGGTTAGGGCAATTTACAATTTGGTATCTTTGAGAGATAAGTTTAAGGAAATTAATATTCTTACACTAGCCTCACAGTACAGTTATGAAAATGTAATTCATGTTAAGAGAAATAATAATTTCTTTATGAAAAACAGTGACAGACATAACATTAATACGAGGAATAAAATAAACTAGCTGTTCTTGATATTCGTCTTCACAAAGTCAAAGTCAAAAAGTCATTTAAGGGGCAATGTATACGCTTCTATAACAAGATTCTGGTTGATACACAAAATTTGCTTTTCACGAGGCTTAAAACTATAGTGAAACACAAACTTTATACTAAAGGTTATTATACAACTTCTGCGTACTTGGATGACAAAAATCCGTGAGAGTAACCCGTTTAGCTCATGGAGGTAGTCTCGATCTCTGATGTTTCAAAACAAAAAAAAAATTATATTGTAAATGTTGAGCGTGTACTAATGTTATGTACAAAGAGCAACCCCTAGAGTTTCTTGCTCATTCTTCTCAGGGGAATCTGCCTTACGAATGAGCTACCGCTCATTCGTAAGGCAGATTCCCCATAACTCTACCGAGTTTAACCGTTGTGAAGTGTAATAATGCTTACCTATGAAATAAATATTATTTTGAATTTGGATATTTTGAAAAACAGTAGATCCAAGAGTTCGCAAGGTTTTATTCTTACTACTTACTGATTTAGACTTCATGGTTGTAACGTATACCGCTAAAGGCCGCGAGTTGTTCTTTCCGGAACTTTCTACTAATTTAATATCTATAATATTCAATTATAGTTATTTTGTAAGTCAATTGTGACACACTGATGATATGTAATGATATATAAATACTGTAGTTGTCCGTTGTAAGTACTGAAATTTAAAGTAATTTCGGACATTTTAATGTTGTGGTTACCAATGGTGCCGCTTGGTGTCGCTGTGTTGAAGAATAGTATGAGAACAATAATAGTTCGGGGTTTAAAGATTTTGGGCGGGCAACTACAACTTGTATGGAAAAAAAATCCATTGGCTAGACCAATCTGACCAACGGGAAACACTCGTCTTTTCGAGCTGTTGTACGTGGTCGTCGAAAATGAACTGGATTCCAATTACTGCTGTTTTCTAGCGCTTTTAATAATGAATTTTAATAATAGTATAAAAATGGACACCAGATTTCGTCGCTTTATTTTCTCAAACTCATATCTCAAAGCGCAAAGTTACAGAAATGCAAAAAATGGGTTGTATAAACAAATTTTGCATAGGCTGATTTCACATCACATTTCCTTCATATTCACACACTGGCTTTTGTCTATTCTTAAAGTAATGCATCCAAATTAACCCCCTTGTTGATATAAGACAATTAAAATAAATAGGAAGTTTTGCGATCTCCTGAATAATCACTCTTTACAAGATACGAGTTTGAGAAAGTAAGGCATCGATTTGCAATTTAATAATAAAACAACATAATATTTTCGTATACTTTTCATTGTCCAGCTTAGCAATCTAGATTTTTTTTGGGTTTTAAATTTTTTTTCACAATGTACATTAATCTAAGTTTTCACTTGAATTGGTTGTTGCAATTCTTCTGATTGTTTTTCGTTCTTTTTCGATCGTTGGCTTGAATTTCTGCCTACTCTACTTCGCGAGAGCAGCCATATTAAGGGCAACTTCAGTACCTGCTTTAAGAAAAAAATTAATAATTTTTTCGAACCATTTCATAAGTTGAATAAATACGAAGATACAAGCCGAGGCCTACTCATGGCTGACAGCAAGTTGCTCAAATTTTATGGATATTTAAAGATATTACAAGAAGCGACCTGGAGGGAGCACCCAGTAGGAGCATGTGGAAATGCCAATGCCACCTGGTTCCAAAAGCTCGTCACACAATCTTGCAGTCGCTTCGTGTCACGAAATAAACAAATAAGGGAAAACTATCAGGTGTCATACCGGCGATTCCGAGGCAGGTTACCTGACACCAGATTGCGCCACACGTCGCCAACAAGTGCACTTCGTGTAGATTACGTATTTAGTTTTTATAATAAATTATGTGCATGTCAGTCCTTAAGGTATATATTGCTTATGTCATTGATGCCTGATTTAAATGCACGAATAAAATAAACAAATCAGAATATTTTTGTTATAAAATTTTTGCTTAATTCGTCAAATCACTTATCCCGGATTTACATTTTTTTTAAACTGTTCCAGTGTACGTACAACGGAATGTTTTGGATTTATGTCCGCGTCCTCGACAGAACACAGACGAAATTGCAGGCAACAAAAGCTTGGCATTAGTCCAAGAAAAAGTAATTGTATAAGAATGTAGAAAAAAGGTCGCATATAGTACGCCTGTACTTACTATGCTACGCTTGAGCATACTGTATACTTATATGGTCAGTTTTCAACTTCCGTCAGTATCACAGTGCTTCAAGTCTGCTATTTTCTTGAAACTACTAATCATTGCAATATCATTGAGATCCCATTGAAATTATGTTGCAATCATGATATGTTGTTATTCTGCTAAAATCTAGTTGCAATGGCAGTTGCAGCATAATGTCACTAATGGCCTTCATTCATACAATCACTTATGATCAGTGATCGGAATAGGTAGTTTATTTACCTAAACTTCGATAAACACAGATAGAAAGTGGAGACTGCCTTACAACTACATTTGTATGTCCCGGATTTTTTTCGGGATTCGGGAAAACACTTCATTAATAAATGACGTTATTTGGGAGAGAGAGTATTTGTCAAAAATTTTTTGTCGGAATTTTCCTAAATATTACGCAAAATTGGTGTTGCAACAACTCGTCGAAAAGTTAAGATAAATATAGTACCTACCTACCTATCCCAAATAACGTCAATGTTTAATGTACTTAAGAGATTTCCCCATTCCCGAAAAGATCCAGAACCTAAAAAATATTGTCGTAAGGCAGTCTCCACTTTCTGTCTCTGGTCTTCAAAAAACCTCTATTATTCGAATCGCTGTTACCGTACTCAACCTACCGTGGAAATTACTTATGCGTATCTTAATTTTTATCTCGTTGTAAACAGGAATTTAGTCCTCAAATCAAATGATTTATGTCAAATAAATTAGTAGAGTACGACATCGATCGACTCGCCACTGAAAAGCAGAATACCATAAAATTGGCATAACAGTGAAATAGTAGCTCACTGGGAAGCCACTACTCGTTTTTAGCAGAATACCAAACGCATAAAATCCTGCCGTTAACACACTATCGACACCCAACTGATATGATTTAAGATTTGCAGACTTGGTGCCCAGGTTGTGTGGCAAATAGTCTTGGTGGACGACAGTGTGAACTTCTTTTAATGACATAGAAGCCATGAATGAATGTCATCTGTCAGGACACACTGAACTGTACCTACCTTTAGGATAAATTGGGTGTCGAGATAAATTGGGTGTTCTATTCTATACACGGGTCGGAAGTCGAACTGGCGCGTGTCGGTTATGGCCCTGGGTACGGGCTTCTATAACCGACATTTCGCAAAATAAAATTATCGCGTTTTAAGTATGACGTCGCATGAATGTAGTTTTATTCACGTCCGTACGTCCATGTTCCGTGTGACGAAGCGTTAACAGCCAAATTCGGATACGAACCTGTTTATTGATGGGAAATATTTTTATCCTTAATTTCATTTTGTCTATTTGCCTTGCGGATCGATGAAAATCTTATCAAAAACTCACAAAACTCTAAACAAACATAAATAGCTATAAAAGCAAGGCAATGTCAAACAAGAACGTCGAAGTAATTAAAGAATGTTCAAATTCATTCTGTCAAGAGAAAAAAAAACTAGTAAATGGCTAGTTACTAGTTTTAAGTAAAGAGTACATAAGCTATGAATAATTCTAGTTGATAGACTGTGGTGAAACCAAAAGTAGAGTTACGATTTTAGCAGCATAGTACGTGACCTACGAGTTTAGCGAATTCTTGAATGGAGACTACAGCTCGGCAAACGCAGTGTAGGACGCCCTCTGGCCAGATGAAGTGACGATATGCAAAAGGCTGGTGGCAGCAGATATATAGATAGGTGAGAGCAGAACTAAGGACCGGGCGAAATGCGCACAGTGGGAGAGGTCTTCGTACAGCAGTGGACTGCGATAGGCTAATAATGTACATGACCTAAACAGGCACGCAGAAGTTATAACCATTGTGAATGGCAAATTTTTAATACCAACAGGAATATTATTTTGAAAGTGTATACATTGCCTCTTCAGTAAATTTGTGACTACGTGAAGATAACTGTTAAGAAGAGCTAATTTTAATTTGTTTCTCATATATTTACAATTCTATTGAGCCATATAACTAATTTATTTAATACAATTTTGAAGAATACATTAAGGCGACAGAAGCGCAGTAAGCAATTATCGCCGATTTAGCCTCATCTTTATAAGGCATTTATTGAAGTTATCGAGTATCGCATTTGCGGACAACTAGCCAAGAACCAACCCAGTTCAGCTGGCTGGCTTCCGTCTCAGGTCCTAATTCACTCTGCATTTCTCGCTTCCCTACGTAATTAGGATATGGAACCAACTTACATCAATCTAATACAAACCATTATTTATTTCAATAATACCGATATTAGACTACAATCTTCGGGACATTCCTTTCCGGTAGAAAGAGGCGTTAAGCAAGGTGACCCACTACCTCCCAATTACCTGCACCCCGGAAGAAGTCTTTAGAAGCTTGGCAGATGCATGGAAGAACAAAGGCATGGTTCTCAGTGACACGAAACTAGCCTTCTATATTATCCATGATATTGTCCTTTTTTCCAAATAGTCAAACAACTCTTGCTAATGCTGTAAGAACTCAGCACGATAAGCCTTGGTGTTCGATTAGCAGTGAATAGGTCAAAAACCCAAAACATGACCAATAGCACGAAACGTGGGATCATGGTAGATGTGCAAATAATATGATATGTTGACGAATATATTTACTTAAGCCAATTTATAAAAATTTAGGTAATCTCTTTGATTCTCTTAGGCAAGATAAGGAGGTCGAACGACGACGCGAAAACGCCTGGTGAAGCTACTGGTGCATGACAGAGCTTATGAAGGAAAATCTTTAGTAGCAATAGAGCTCCTTGTTAATGAGTTCATCCAGGGAAGTACTTACTGCCTTACCTATTGTTTGCGCAGCATAGATAAAAGCGGGCAGTTTTTTTTATGATACCAGGTGATGGGACGAACAAGTCGAACCGCCGCTTGTAAGCGACACTCCTGTCCATAACAGTTGCAGTGCCACTCAGAGCTTTAAATCATAAAGATCTGAGGAGCACTGCCACTGCGCCCGTCACGCTGAGACATAAGTTAACAAGTCCGATATGCCTGTAATTTAACCAGTACGCGCGTTCTCGCGTGAGCACTCGCGAGCTCGCGCTAGGTTTATGAATAGTGAAGACACAGCACTGTGTTCAATTCGTCTAGCGATAAACACGCAGCTTATGTACCATGTCCCGCAAATTCTTATTATTAAATATGTTAACGGTAGAAGAATCAGATGAGACTGTAAGAAGAAATAATCATGTTGTAATATAAGCTGTTTGTACCATCTAAGATAAAATAAATAAATAAATAAAAATAAAAAAAACTTATTCGAAAATAACTTTTTTTATATATAATCTTTTATCCCAGGGCGAATATTACGAACTAGCAAAATACACATTAAAAAGTTTACATACAGCCTTCGCTGGTATGTTTACATTATATTGCAACTATATTGTGTGTGGTTACATAATTATAATAAAATCACAATCCTAGTCGTGTACATTTTAATGCAATTATAAATATATAATATGCATCGTATAAATATTTACGAAAATGATATGGATACATGCTATGATATGATATGGATCACACCAGGGCTATGTATTTTCCATTGACTGTAGTTTGCTTATTTTTCTCTGAAATAAAAGTATACTATAATATAACTTTTTTTAAATGGTGTTTTTTGAAATATCTAATATTTACATAATTTCGGAAATGTGTCAACGTTGACATTTCAATGCACGCGGCTGTATCCCACATTCTCGCGATTACATTAATAGCTATCGCGAGCTATTAGGTATATACGATATATATTAAATACAAGGCGAAGTAATAAATTCTTCAGACGTCATGTTTAAGTGGTATTATTCTTTTTTCTTTGTTCTTTTTATAAATACATAATAAAACCTCAACACCCTCTTTCAATGTTAACTTCCTTAAGTTAAGATTACACATATAAAGTATTAGAACTACAACCAACAATAAAATTGATTAATAAAACTTTCTCAAACATAATACACAACTATTCCCGACTTCATAGAACAGTAACTTAAACAATTGACACTTCAATGTCAAACAGGCATAACAAATATTACGTATCTACTAAATTACTTTAAGTTTTTCTAAGAAATAATTATGTTTAGCGACACTTAAGGGCTTTATGAATATATCTGCTACGTTCTCGTTAGTTGTAACATACCTCATTGTAAACATGTTTTTATTAAAACAATCTTTAATAATATCCCCATTGGCGATATAGATCTTGATAGGATTTTCAAAAGTAGTTACGATGGTCATATGTTTTTCAAAGTTTTCATTGATCAAATGTTCGGTGCATCCTGAATTAATGACCCACTCGATGGTTTCGTTATTCGTTTTTGGAAGTTTGTTTCTGAAAATTTAGTTTCCTATGGTCAAGAAGGTGTAATTGTCACGTCCTGCTTCATCTATTGCTATATAACCGTATTGTTTCGAGTGACGTGTATACGCTCGGTATCGACCTCTTGTTCTCCTGCATCCGCGCCAGTTGTATCTCTGACAGTCCTTGGATATATGTCCCGGTTTGTTACATTTGAAATATGTTATGAATGTCGTTTCTTGGTTGTCAGTTGTCGGCGAAACATTTTTTTCTAGAATCTTAAGCTCCTCATCAAGTAGTCTTGCTCCTATAAACTCCAACTTTAATGGAGTTACCTGAAAATACGTGTTGTACTCTATGGCAAATAATTATTACTGTATCATATTTGTCTTGTAGTTCAGTTATTAGGTACGCTATCTTATCCCGTTCTGTTAAGCAGCCCCTGGAGCTGTCCAGTGTATCTCTCGTGATATTGTCAAATTTTTTAAAACAGTCTTCGAGCTTTTCTTGATGCGATTGTTTTAAATTTATTAGTTTTCTTCTTAGTTGTATAACGGTTATAATACTTTTTCTTTGGAATATTTCTGTTAATATGTTTAATATTTCATTGGGCGTTTTGCAGTTCTTCACAGTATTTAGGTACTTATGATACATTCCACACGGAATAATCAGTTATTGAAATTTTCTGCTTTCAATTGTGGAAAATTTGACGACACCATCAAAGAGAATTTAAGCACTACGTTTAGACACCATTTTTATCTTGTTTTACTGGTTTTGTTTTTATATTATTTATTTCTTCGTTTCTTTTCTTCTCCTTTATTTTATTATATCGTATTCTTTTCCTTTTTGTCCATAATCTATTAGGTGTTTATTAAATATAAGGCAAAGAGAATTTAAGCACTACGTTTAAGGTTAAGTAATAAATTCTTCAGACGTCATGTTTGAGTGGTATTATTCTTTTTTTCTTTGTTCTTTATACAAATACATAATAAAACCTCAACACGAGCACGAGCGATCTTTCAAATTTATAGACTGATCCGTAGCGATGCGTATATTAATCTTGATTTAGTTATCTAATGTATTTTATTATTATATTTGCTTGCTTTCGACAGGGCTAAAAAGGGTTAAGTTCATCAATTTAACGTTGACACCAATATTTATAATGTACCTACCCTATTTATAGCGAATAAATGAAATGTGATTTGATTTGTTTAGATCTGAGCTCGCGAGACTTCGTGAATCGAGTTTCCGTTGCAGAGTTAATAAATAGTCTATGTAGGCAGCAATATGGTTCAATGTTACATCAACTCTTCGACCTCGTCAATCCCGACCATTTCCACCGAAGATGCGCTAGGAGAGAATTGATATTTTACCATACAAGTATTAAAAATCGTCTCGCCTCGTCTCGTCTCGGCTCGCCGGTGAAAATTCGGAAGACAGTAATGCTGACATTAGTGCTTGGCGGCAGAAATAGGTAAAGTGGCAGTACTTCCTTGGACGAACTCTTTTACAAGGAGTTGTACTGCTAGTAAACATTCAGTGCCAGTGTTAAAATGTTAATTTATTTAAACTTGTTTCTCAAATACATTGAAATGTGAATCGTCGTCGACGTCCTGGCTGTTTGGCGAAACAACCTTAGGAAGTTTTACAGAGTCGGGCGCGTGGTCGGGTGGTTTGAGTAAAAGACATACCGACGTCTATCGATATTTCTTTTATTTTTTTCGGTCCTCTAAGGTCGATATAAATCAAACATAGAGTGTGTAACCAGAAACGGAGACAAGAAACGGAGACGAAATAAGGGCCATTCATCCCTGGCAACTCATCAGACAAATGGGCCTTACATTACTTTTAAATTATCAAATCTTGTTTGCGCTGAAATCACAAATTAGAAAACTGAAATAGTACAGCGTCAACAACTGACTTGTGTGTACGTGTCCGTATATTCCAAAAATATTCAGTATTTATTGTAATAAAGATAATATCATGCTGTTCCATTCGATGGTGTGGGAAAAACAGCAAAACATCTAATTACAAAACAAAAGGATTCACATTTCATCGGTAATGAAGTATTAATCGGTAATACATACTCATGTAATTTTTCAATTTTCGTCCATTGTAGCTAGTGTAAAGTGGTAGATTTGAGGTGAAACAATTGACGACACCCGTCAATTGTTTCGAATTCGGGCAAGCCAATCGTAGCGCAGTTGTCACCGTAACGATTTGGCAGAATATATTTCGTCTCTATTTCTGGTTATGTACTCGATGAACTTAATATCAATTTAAGTTCACCAATCATGTGCGCATATTCACATTAACGTCTCCAAGCACAATATTGTATGCATGCAAATATTCCCTTTGACCGCGGTCCATGAAGGCATCCTTACTACAACTATTTTATCGCAATAAAAGAACGCCCGAAAATTTGACTATCATATCATATTTTCTGGTTTTTAGTAGCAGTGTGCGGATGTCAGTATTTTGAATAGACTTGCTTACATGCCGACCGCAATTTTATGGACGTCGACTCCGGTCGTTCCTCGTTTAACGTCACCCTCGCCCGCCAAGTATATACTTGCCACAGCAATGACAAAAATAAAAACGCCTTTCGTGACATTTTTAAAAATATTTATCTAACATTTTTTATGCTGACCATAACAACGCTTTCGGTGTCATTTTGGGACAGGTGTACATATTTCCGAGGGCCGTATTTTGGTTCACAAATGTGGCTGTCATATTAATCCAGTCAAGGAAGGAATTTTGTAACGACCATATTTTTTTTTTCTAGCCTTAACTTTTCCTTTGGGTCGGCTATTTCGCTTTTTTAACGAACTGCATAAAAAAATGTTATACACTATATGAGCTATAAAATTATTTCCCTTTTTATAAGTAAGTGCTTATACATCATACACCAAACAAGTTAACAAGATTATAAACTAATTATAGTGTTCTTCTTTTCATTATCAACCCATTTGTACGTACCACTGCTGGACACGGCTCTCTTCTCAGGTGAGGCTTAGTTTTGGATTTCTTTTTTTACGTAATTAAAGTCTTTTTCAGGTTATTAATATTCAAAAAACGTAATATGGTTAAAATAAAGAGTAGTAAAATATGAGTAGTAGCTACTTCCAGCAAATTTAGTGCGTCTCGTCTGCACCGAGAGCGAAAAGGCAATTGATAGAAATCGACGACAGCCGAAACACGAGGATTGCCGAGAGATATTACGAAAATAGTAGTATTATACAATAAACACCCAGCTCCTGAGATTAACAAATATATTCGTGTTTATATGACGTCCTTTACAAAACCTCGAAGCAGCGACGGACTGTCCATGTTATGAATTGCTAATACCGCTCGGAAATCCAGGGATAACGAGTTTTTTTAAGGATTTATACAAAAACGGTGTCACGTGAACATTGAACGGTCCACTTAATGGATAGGGTACTTTAGTTGATGGGTGACTTAAGTAACCATCGATTGGGACAAAGACTTCAACGTTTTTTAAATTTTACAGCTTAGGTAAACTGTATCTTGAAAAGGCTTTTGACAGATGAAGAGTGAGGTTTAGAATTGTATATAGATGTTTCAGATATCTCTGTAATAACATTGAATTTTTTGCACGTTATAAGTTGAAAAATTTCAATTTCAATCATTCATTCATTTATTTATTTATTGAAAACGCTTGAAAGCTTACATTTATTATTATTGTATATTTAATATTATAAATATAATAAATAATATTAATACATACATATTAATACATTTATGTATTTAAGTATTTACACTACCAAAACGCTTTCGCATCAAGCTGATTAAATTTAATAAAATAAAATAAAAAACAAAAATAAAGTTAAGAAAAATTAGATTACAAAATTAAACTGAAAAACGCAGTGTTAGTCCTTGAAAGGTAGTCAGACGTATCCCGCGATAACAAACTGTCCGTCAAAGAATATATCTAAATTTTGATACTGGGTGAGTAAGTCGTTGAGGCGTGCAATCGCGCGCGAAGTAGGTGCCTTCATACCTTCCTCGTTCCTGCAAGATGTGGAATGATCTTCCTCTTGAAGTAGTTCCTTTGCGCTATGACATGGGGTTCTTCAAAAAGCGTATCAACAGGGTTCTCAAAGGCTGGCAACGCATAGGCAGCTCATTTATTATTGCAGATGGCCATGGGCGACGATGACCACCTCTCATCAAGTAGCTCGTCTGCTCGTTTACCTCCTAAATTACACAAAAAAAATTGCAAAATAGTGGGCATATGAGGTTTTAATAATAACGCGATATTATTAACAATATAGATTTTAAGATTTTCGTAGTTATTCGCTAAATGATTATCACTAATATCAGGTTTCTTACCACGGTATGACTTCTTTTTATTTTCCCGATATTTCGGAACGGTTGCACGCTCCATGGTCACGGGTTGACTGGACGGCGGCAGATGACAGCTTTAAGAGCAGACAGACATATCTGTCTACCCTCTTGCACTGTCGACGACTACCTTGATCGCGATTTGTTGTGGCGTTACCATTGTCACTCACATATCTTTGCGATTTAAAGCTCTGAGCGGCACTACCACTGTTATGGATAGGTGTGTCACTCACCACCAGGCGCACGACTTGTTCGTCTCGACACTTGGTATCATAAAAAAATTATAAAATGCCAAATCCACGTACCTGCGTTCATACATCGCGGGCAGCACAAATTAGCCGGCGCCTGACGAACGGACAGACGGACGGAACAATCCGTGCACGCTGTTTGCATATAAAACCCTGAGCCTTACAACATTGATTTAAATTATTTGGAAACGGTATCAGATTTTCTATAAAAAATTATCAGACAAATGTAATAAATGACAATTACACCACAAGATAAACAATGAGATTTAATAAAAATGGAAGTAAATTAATTTGCTACTCCGCGAATCCAGTTGAGGTTAAATTGTACAAAATAGCTGCGCTTGTGTTGAATATCTTTTTCATACTCTACATTAGGGTATTTCTTTGGCGGTGGTATCTGTCTTTGTACTGTTTTGTACTATTAATTTTATGCGGGGGAAAGGTGGGAAAATTCACTGCATGAAAAAGATATTCAACGCAAGTAGGTTCGCGCCTTCGTGGAATAGCAAATCAATTTATTTGTTACTAGTTTTTATTAACATGGACTTCCGCAAACTAACACCTAAATCTTTTAATTAACCAATGAAATTTAATGTAGCTACGTCATAAAAAGTCGCCATAAACAAGTTTTCTTTCTTTTTTTATGGTACCAAGTAACGGGACGATCACGTCGTGCGCCTGGTGGTAAGCGACACAGGTTTACAGCTGCAATGACCTTCTGACCTTTAAATCACAAAGATCTAAGGGGCATTGCCACCGCGCCCGTCACCCTGTTAAAAATAACCCATAAGTATGTTATATTCAATAAACTTAATATTTTCTATAGATTTTTATAAAGTTCTTCGGACAGGAATTATTTAAAATGTTTACAACTGGGATTGATAGTAAACTGTCTGAGAAGTAGAAGATATAAAGTTTACCTATAAAGAATACGAAACCAAAGTCCGCTGCATTTTGCTACTTTATGTAATTTATCTAACAACTCAGATTTGTTTGAAGGATGTCAATATTAACGGTGTAGGAAAATAGCATGAGGAAGCCAGTCTAAAATTTGCATTCATTCTTCAAATACTTGAAAATTTACAGTCTCATCACGTACATATTTGGGCATCATATTAAATTTTAACCTTATAGTCTGTCCAGTGAAACGTGTCACATCATTTTTTCAAATGTTTTATTACGGTAATAATTTTAAACCGCGTTTTGCTTCGACATTTTTTATACAACGTTTTAAGAACCACGTTGGCCAGAACCATCATCTTTTTCAATGATTGATCCTCTTTCTCTCAGACATAAATTAAATAAAATCAATGGATATTTTTATTTTAATGTTCTAAGCTAAGTAAAAAATGTCTTATTTGTATAAATTAACTTTAATAGTTCTATGTTGGGCCTCAAAATTACAACAAATGAGCATTATAAATAAAATTTAGATACTCATTTTTAAAACTAAGTAATTGTTTATAATATTTGTATATTAATATTATATTAAATATAATATAATTTGACCTGAAAACATATTCGGAAACGCAAGCAATTTGGTTTCTGGTACTCGCCGGCCGCTGCCGCCACACACTCGCTTTGGCTCGTACTGTTCTTTCTTATATTAACCTAACCTACTGAATGGAAGGCGCAACCAAGAAACGAGTTATTTGGAGATCAATATCAAAATATATAATAATTATAAATGTCCTCAATCGTTAAAAGAAAAGACCAATAATAAATTAGAGGATCAATTATTATTTTTTGATACTAAATATTAATTTAGTACGTTTAAACATAATAATAGTGTCCGTTACCTTGAATGCAATTCATTTATAATTTATCCGTAGACCAACTAATGTAGATTAAATAATAATATACAATTATATCAAACAAAAAGAAATATAATTTACTTAAGAAACTGCACATTTACAATAGATAACGCAATAATAATACACACAGGGAAACCTTGTATCGCGGGTGCCATGGACGTACACATAGACAACCACAAATTACACCCAAACTCATGAGAATATATGTAGGCCATACAAATATTTCTCCCGGCCCGGGAATGGAACCTGGGACCTCTGCGTGGCAGTCTGATATGGTAACAGTTCGGCCACGGAGGCTCAGATGCAAATATCAAATATATCTTTGAGGGTAAAATAATATTATCCCATAAAATAATTTACCGCGTTTGTCAATCTGTCACTTTTACTGATATGAGTTAATTTCACTCCTAGAAGAGGTCTTCCAACGTAAAGACGGGAACCAGCTCTCCTCGACACAACACACCCATATTTTCGCAGCTGCAATTAAAAAACTCCCCAAAAAAAAACCTCTGCATGAAAATATGTATATTGAAAACCGATACGGCCATGTAAATAATGCTGCGGTAAGTTGAAGTATATAAATACTTATCTTACTTACTAGTATTTTTATAGCTTTGTACGAGTATATTGATAGTTGAAGCCGGCGAAGCTAAGCCTTTTTTGAGATAGAATATCTGAATCTGCGGTTTTCCAAAGATCTTCCTACTACTACTTTGAATGTTATGTAAACAAAGTAAGGTGTAAATTTCTTACAAAGAATTTTAGCACAATACACATTTTTAGGTATGATACAAGGATGTAGTGTATTGGGGATGTTTCATAACCATCGTGATGAAACGGTGTGCATCTGCGCTTGGACGCCTACGACAAGCCCCAACAGCGTTTCGCGTGTATTCTCAGACCGGAGGGACTCGCCACTCCATACCGCAATCCAATCTTACCTTGAAGACAGTGGCACCACTGTGGCGCTGCAGTATCGCCAATAATAATTTTCATACAATATTTACAAGCGCAGTTGCAACGCCACTGTCGTGACACGCGCCGCTTTTGCTGTCACAGTTAGCAGCTGCAGCGCTTGTACAAGCATCTAATTTGAAGATACCGTAAATTATACATTGTCTCTATACTTAGAATAATATTAACACAAGCGCATAAGTCAATTGTTACTTACACTAAGTCGCTGCTATTGCACGAATAATGGCCCAATCCAAAATTGATCTTTTTTTGACCACGACTTGTCCATCCCGTCACTTGGTCATAAAAAAAAAGCTAAATTTTATTGTGAATGGAATCCCATTGAGATTCCGAGAATTTTCATTGGTTAAAATAATTAAATTATTACGCCATCTTTATAGGCCCCTATTCTAGAAAGCGGTTACACACAACGATTTTTAACTGCGATACAAACGCGCGACTGTATCGATGCAGTCGCTAATGTTGAATCATTACTAAACATGCATCACGAATGTAAGTTGCGCGTGTGTGTAAAGGTAAATGTTTCCTAAATGTTTTAAACTAAATTGAATAATGATATCGATGAATTATTTAGATTCAGCGTTCGCAACTGGCGTTTCCATGGGTACATTAATCATTGTAGTCTGCGATTCGACCCGTTTTTATTATCAAACCCTCGTATTGTTGAACATGATTTAATTTCAAATAACCGACAGATCTTTTTTCAAAAACCCTTTGATAGTCAGTCTTTTTTGTGCCCTCTTTTTTGTTCGACCCGGGTTCTATGTATTAATTCAACCCCAATGATCTTATGTACAAACAAA